>NC_133774.1:122696175-122709340 GCF_003597395.2 Chelonoidis abingdonii
TTTACCCAGAATCACCCGCGACACTGTTTTTGCATCATCATGCATTGGGATCTCAACCCAGAATTCCAATGGGCGGGGGAGACTGTGGGAACTATGGGATAGCTACGGGATAGCTACGCACAGTGCAACGCTCCAGAAATCGACACTAGCCTTGGTACATAGACGCACACCGCCGAACTATTGTGCTTTGTGTGGCCGCGTGCACTCGACTTTATAGAATCTGTTTTACAAAACCGGTTTAGGTAAAATCGGAATAATCCTGTAGTGTAGACGTACCCTAAGAGGTATGACTGCTCCATTAGTCACAGCCAGCACTGAGTGGCCTCTAATTCTGTGGCATGGAATGTGGCATTTTTCCAACAAGCCATAGAATTCTCCATTTTGCTGCAGCTAGGAGACTGACATTTTGCTTCTTCTCCCTGTCCTAATGGGATCTGTCTGCAGATGCCTTACTCTCCAGCTTTCCCCTCAAAGGGAAAGGAATTGGATTGCAGTTTACGTACCCCTGCTCTGTTCCAGAAAGCAGAGCAGCTGTGACCACCCTCCCTTCAGTGCCGGATGAAGGTATAAGCTAACTAAACTACAGCTTGGGGCAGTGCTCTTCACTCTTTTTGAAGTGGGGACCACTTTGGCAAAAAACCTTCAATGTGAGAGCCACATCAACCCGACACAGATGGTTGAACACTCTGAGTTCTTTGTTGGTTGATATGGTAATATTACCGTTATTGGTAATATTGCTTGGGGTGCAGGAGGGAATATAGGGGGCTGGCTCTGGGAGGGGGCTCAAGGCTGGGGCATGGGCTTGGAGTGCAGGAGCGGGTGAGAGGTGCAAGCTCTGGGAGGGAGTTTGGGCGCTGGAGGGGACTCCAGTCCGGGGCAGAGTGTTCAGGTGCAGGAGGGGGTACAGGGTGCAGGCTCTGGGAGGGAGGTCATGGCTTGGGAAGGGGCTTGGTGTGCAGGAGGGGCTCTGGGAGCGGGCTCAGGGCTGGGGCAGGAGCTTGGGGTGCAGGAGAGGGCATTGTAGACTGGCTCTGTATCCTGGAATGGAGACAATATTTCGGTCTTGATCAGCTGAACCAAGAGAGAGCTCCCCCTCCTCAGCCCTAAACTAATTGGTGGAAGTATTTAGGCCCATTACTGGCACCCTTGTGCCACCGATGAGACCCCCCCTGTGATGACACACAGGGGTTATTGGACAATGGAGACATACAGGTGAAGGGTGTCCTGGGCACTTTGGGCCTCCCACTGTTAGAACCAGAGGTGCAGGGGCCTAAGCCAGTAGCCAGGGGACCCTCAAAGGAAACCTTTCCATCCATTGCTTAAGAAGATGCCCCCGCTACCACTGCAACAGAGATTCTCAATAGACAGGACAGCATAAGAAGACCTGTAAAATGGTTACCTTATGATGCACCAGAGGTGACTAGTGTGGAACCAATATGTTTAGCACACAGGCTTGTGGAAGCCATAGTGGGCTTCCTGAGGTCCTTTGGAGAGAACCAATGAGTTGGTATAATGAGTGTGATTTATTGGGACAACAAATTCTTGTCTGCGGGGAGGATGTAAGTAGAGTCAGAATGACTCTCCCCTGACATCTGGTGGTGAGCTGTGGAAAAGGACTTCAGGGGCTGATATTGTTTGCATAGGCCCACCCATGCTGCCTAGCATGATGGGACTGCTTGTCCAAATGGTCACTTTAGCTGCTGTGAGATCCCCAGTCTCTTTGTTGTTGGGGCAGGAGTAATAAAGTGTTGTTATCCTGATGATGTGAATTAAGGACAGCAGAACTGTACTTGGCATTTTATGACTGAGGGACTCGCCCTCAACGAAGCAGCACTCACTAGGCAAGGGACATGGGTTCCAAAGGTCAGTGAATTGAGAGAGGGTGGGGACAGGTATCTGTACCTTGTAGTGTGGGTGGGTAGAGAGGTGCGGCTAGCAGATTGGCTAGCAGAAAGGTGTGGTTGGTGGTAAAGACTGCAGCAGGACCCCACAGAAAGGCATGGCAATTAGCTGTCAATGCAAGCAGTGGAGCATGTAAGGTGCCCCCATAGCTTCCCCCCAGGCTGGTAGGTAAACTCTGCAGATGAACTTCTGAACTCTGGGGCTATACTGACCAAGAATGGAAACTGTGAGTGGGGTGACTTTTGGGTTGCTGGACTCAAAAACCAAAGGGAAAGGACATGGCCCAATCTACTTGGAGGTGGGTCTTCTGTTGCTCATGGTTTATGTTATGAATCCTGTTTGTAGTATTTCACCAGCATAATGCCACATTATTTCCCTCCTTTATTAAAAGGCTTTTGCTACACTCAGACTCTGTGCTTTCAAGAGGGGAAGTATTGCCTCTTAGAGGCACCCGGGGGTGTGGTATTTAATTGTCCCAGGTCACTGGGTGGGGGGTCGAGTTGGTTTTGCATTGTTATTGAAAAGGAACCCCTAGATACTGAACCCAGCCTTTGTTGCTGCCAACTCTGATGGGCAAAAGGGTTACATACGTATGCAATTAGTTCAAAGCATTTGCATAAATGTATTTGTTATGAAGTCATCGTTACCAAGAGGGCTGCTGCAAATGAAGATTACTTTTCCATTTTTAAAACTTCACTTTTCTATAAATGCAAATATAAAGCTTTCGTGTTTATATATTCACTGTCCTTTCTGTGAAAATAATAAATTGATTTTTTTAATGGAACGGGGCCTCTTACAATTGACATAGTTTAGGGCCTCAGAATATCATAATCCGGCCCTGCCTCCCTTTCTTACCATTTTCCCCTCCTTTATGGCTCTGCCACTTGCAGGCTGACTTTCCTCTCTTGGGGACCCAGACCCAAGCATGTTTTGCTTCTCAGATACTGTGATACTTCACAGCAGCCAGCAAGGTTTCCTTATGACTAAGACTACATTCTAGTCACAGGTATTTGTAGTAAAAGTCACGGACAGGTCACGAGCAGTAAATAAAACTCATGGCCAGTGACCTGTCCGTGACTTTTACTATGTACCTCTGACTAAAACTTGGGTGGCGGGAGCTCGGGTGATGGCCATGGGTGCTCAGGGGGGGAGATGCGGCCTGGGGGGGCACCGCAGGTGCTCAAAGGGAACATGGCCCAGGGCATGCCATGGGTGGTGGGTGGAGGGTTGGAGGGGCTGGTGCCCATTCCCTCCCTGGCGCCTCCTGAGCTCCACATGCTGCCTCCGCTCCACCCCAAGTCCTGGTTCTGCAGCTCCCAGACAAAGGCCCCAATATCTGTCCTGGTATAAAAAATGAGGTCCCCATTATGGAAAAGGTTGAGAACAGTGGGACAGACTATCATGCATTCCTAGTGTTGCTACACAGTAAATAAAAATTTCAGGACAAAGGTTCAGCATATATAAAATTATGAAGAAATAATACAACATATTTCAGAACATTAACTATGATCCCAATAACTATGTCAGATTTTGTTTCCACTAAGGTCATTAGCAAAACTCCCACTGATTTTACACATTGCCGAATCCGACTTTTATGTTGTTAACCCAGATTATTAGGAAGCTGTGGCTCTATCTTGCCCACCATCTCTAAAGTAACTTTATACAAATACCAATTCTTAAGAGGCTGATATCAAAGCATTTTTCAAAATTTTAAAATAAATTTTACTTGCTTGTTTATCCCAGTCTGTAGGAAGCCTGAAAAACTTTCCGCCAGGTTTCTTTACTGGCATTTCCCCACTTCCAATCCACTTAATTTAAGGCCAGGTTTTCAAGAGTTCAACTCCCATTCAGGCACCAAAATAAAAGGCCATATTTTCATAGGCAGCACCCAATGTGCTGCGTGCTTGTGAAAAATCTTACCTTAAGAGGGTACATCTTCACTGAACACCCCTCTGCCCCGTGGCAGCGAGTATCAGAACACGGGTCAACTGACTTGGGCTCGCAGGACTTACACTATAGAAGCTGAAAATAGCAATGTAGACGTTCCTGCTCTAGCTGGGAGCCCAGGCCCAGAGACCCACCCTCCTCACCAGGTCTCGGAACCTGGGTGAGAATGTTTACACTGCTTGTTACTACAACTCTCACTCAGGAGTTCTGGGCTGGAATAACAGATTGATTTTTAAAAAAATTGACCTGCCAGATTCTAAAAACACTCTCAAGTTAAAGCCTAATTTAAAACAAACAAACAACAAACACACCACAACTTTCATAATCCCTGTGATACTAATAAACTCTTACATTAAACAAATAATTTTTTAAAACTTTGAGGCCATATACTTCTTTCTTTGCACCCAGAGTAATTGCATTAACTTTTCACTAGTGTCAATATATTAATTAAGGTCAGAATTTGACTCTTACAAAGTTTCCTTCCTGCCCTCAGCTCAGTCTAAACAATGGAAATATACTTAGCCTCCCTTTTTTAGTCAGTTTCACTCTCTGGTTCTCCTGCACTAGTCTGGCATTGCAGTGTTTGGCTTACTAACACTGCAGGAGATTATCTAAAATTCGTTTTCATGTCAATTTATAATTTAAGGAACCATTTCTATTACTCTTAGATTTCTGGAAAATGCCATTTATTACAAAACCTAAACTTTAGCCTATTCTGAGCAGCAGTTTCTCTTTCAGAATTGGTTTGAGATAAGACACACAAGTGGATTGACTTTGCAAATGTGTAGGAGCCTAGATAATGATGCCTTTTAATTATCATCAACTCAGTCCCAGTTACTACTATTCATTCCTATCACCCGTTACTAACCTGTGCAACAGTTACTGGATGCAGTTTCTTTGGACACGGAAGTTAGACTCCTCTGTTCTCTTTTACCACTCTTTCCGCTCAAGGAAGAAGGGGTCTCTCCACTGTAATTATCTGCCCTTCCTCTGATGCCACCTGCTGCATCTTTGTATGGCTACAACTAATAGCTCTCTGGCAGCACTGTGGAAAGGCTGAGTTCCTAGGCCGAATGCTTTCTAAAAGGACTTCTATATTCTCTTGACTTCTGTCTCCCTTTTAAAATGGAAAATCATTCCTGCACCTAGAACACATCTGAGATGCTATCCATTTGCTTATACTACAGAGAAAAACCTGTTAACATTGCAGCACTGCTGGGCTGGGTGTTGGAGAGACTGAATGAAAGAGATATGGGGATGGGGAAGATAGCTAAGGAGGTGGCAAGAAAATGTGGTGGGAATGAAGGAAGGGAACAGTGATTTGCACCTGGCACTCTCTGGCTCACACATATAGCTTCAGGTTGCAGAAGGCAAGTAATAACAAAAAACAGAGGTTTGTCCTCTCCCACTATAGAAAGTTATTAAACTAGTTCACTGTATTTCCTCCTACACAGAGCTTTACTCGCTGCAGTGTTCTGAATCATCATGTACTGTAACTCCCAGTACACTTACACCCAAAACCAAAACAAAACATGTCTTTAGTCTAACTCCAACTGATTCAATGGAGTTCCAGCAGGGATAAAATCAGCCACCTGGATATAATAGTCTGAAGATTAGAAGTTTTGAAAGAGGTGACCTGAACAAAACCCACGCTGGAATCTGACAGTTTCTGGTGCCTGTAGTACTTCCTCAGCAGTTAATACTACAGTATGTAGATTAACTTTACAACAGGGAGCCCAAATGTGACCTTGGGAGAAATGTGGCCTTAAGACCCTCTCCTTGTAAGTCTGAGGAAAAAATTGATCAAGTGGAATAGTGGCTGAATACCTCAATTTTTGGGTAAAAGCCCAAACTGAGACAGCTTAAATGGATCCCTGATTTTTAGAATGGATGAACACCCACCTCTAAAATTCAAGCCCCTTTATTATATGTCATGGTGGGCACTCAAAATTTGAGGCACTTGAAATCACTGGCCACTTTTGAAAAATCTCAGTCCATACATTTTTATTTCTAATCCGTCCACTCAGCTTTCTTACAATAAGGCTGCTCCAACTTTGCAATATTGAGACCTGAAGAGGCAGTTTGTTTGGTGCCTAAGATCTGCATTTCACCATCTGTATATGTTGTGATTCACAGTAAACACACACAATCTAGATATTTCTTTGACCTTGCAGTTTGTCTGATAGATGAAAAGAAGCTGCCAGTTGGCTGAATTTCCCAGTAAAATGAAACATTTCACAAATGTTGGCCAACCAGTTGGCTTGGGATCGTCTACAGCAGCAATGGCAATTTGCACTTCAGTTGGATCTAAGTTAGCAGCACCGAGACATGCCTCTCCAAACACAGCACCAAAAACCCATCAGAGCCATACCATTTTCAGCTGGAAAGTCAGGAAACTAAGTTCCATCTGTAATATCTGAGACAGAATGCACTGGAACATCCACCACCCAGCATCCCAAGTGCAAATACTTGCCATTGAGTGGACTGGCATTCCTTGGAGAACAACCAGCTAGTCAAGTGGCCATTTGCTCTCATGCTTCAGGTGCTTATCCCATTGAGAGTGACATGGTGCACTCCAGGAGCTCATCCCATTAAGATTCCATATCCTTCAGTTAGAGGAAATTCCCAACTTTCACCCTGCAGAAGCAGGCCAAAATATAGAGATCACAGACACGACCACATTTTGGGCAGCATCCAAACTTACCCTACTCAAATTGCTGAAGTGTGTTAGAGCCTTAAATAGAAGATAATCAAACAATGCATACAAACCACTTTGCCCACTACTGACATACAACCACCTCTCGGGTATAATGCAGCAGCTGCTTAACCCCTAGATAGCTATGCAAGTTGCAACTCCCATTAGGACAAGTAAAAAATTCCACAGCTCTATGGAGCTGGAGATGGCTGAGCCCCTATCCTCAACCTCACCGCGCCTATAGAATTTGGGGCAGAGTCCCAGCAGCATCAGGGACAGTTCCCTTACAGTCTTATGCAACATGATGAGTGTCAGTTTAAGGCTCCGAGTGGCTTTGTGGAGTTGGGAGATTGAGGCTACGTAGGAAAGCTAACCCCAGGAGGACCAGGTGATGGGCAGGCCTTGGGAGCACTTTCAGAGCCCAAGGTCACATGCTTCTAGCATAGCGCATAACTGATCTACGATTTTTCTGATTTCTTGCAGGAACCCAAATCTACCCTCTGAACAGTGACAGAATCCCAGGGAGCCTGGTGATATCCCAGACTCATGTGGAGCAGGCACTCCCTGTCTGAGTTTCCAGGATAGTTTATTAAAAAGCAGAACTGATGATGCTAGTTAGAAGGCAGACTGGGGAGTCTATACAGAAAGGGGTGGGAAGAACCACCCAAAGATAGGCAGCAAGCCCAGTCAATTTTTCCAGCGTGTGTGTGGAAAGAGGGGTTGTAACCGTTAAGGACGCACAAAGTGTTTTTGATTTGATAGAGAAGTTTTAAACAACTTTGGAATCATCAAGTTGTGCACCACATCCTGTGTAATTTCAGCCTGTTACTGTCACTCACATCAACTCTCTTCACTTCCCATACTAGTTACTCACTTGTTTTTAGTGACGTGCTTTGGGAAGGGAGCACCTCCACCTATGTATTTGTCCAGTGCTTAGCACAACCATGTCCCAATCCGGACTGGTGTCTTTGCGAAGCTTTATAAGTTTACAGTAGCTCACAATTTCCAAATTAAAGGGAAGGCACTGGTTACCTGTCAAGGATTAGGATTGTTTCTTTAATGCAAATACATGGGCAGAGCCACAAATAAGTTCCTCATAATGGATACACCATTTAGCTCCCAACTGTCTAATTTCATTTTTCGTCCCGTTAGCCAGTATAGAATGTATGGGCCCTCTGGGCAACTTTTCAGGAGATCTTAACAAAACCAGGCTTCATTTTTGCCAGTAAAATCCAACATCAGATACTAGGGTGATGGGACCAATCCAAAACCACTAGACAGTGTGTTATCTCCAGTTTAACTCACTTTCTAGCTCAAGTTTAACTTTATAGGCATATATATGGCACAGCAGCCAAAGAAACACTCCTCTGCATCTGAGCGAGTCCAGTTGTGGAGACTGGACAATATTATGAGATGCTGCTACAGGATAAGCAGAATTTTATGTGATATCTTAAGGAATGAAGATCAAAAAGGACATAGGCTGCTGTGTGCAGAGAGAGACAGAGGCTTGGACTCCTGGATAGAAGCTCCATCCAGACTGCTTGTTTCAGACTTCATTGAATTTGAAGGATGGTCAGTTGGCTTCTGTCAGCGCTTTAACGTGGCTGTGTAGTCACCGCTCCAGCACTGGGAGAGAGCTCCCAGTGCTGTAAAAAAACCCACCTCCACGAGGGGAATAGGTCCCAGCACTGTCTACACTGTCACTTTACAGCATTGACACTTGCATCACTCAGAGGGTCGTTTTTTCAGTGTGGACAAGGCCTGAGGAGACAGGGAACAGGATCACAGAGGAGGCTAGAGAGCTAGACTGCGGTCAGGGACACCAGTATGACAGAGCTCTGATAAGATTAGGCTTTCCCTCTTGGAAGAAGAAATAGATGGGTTAATGAATCCTCTATTTATATTTAATCAGGTTAAATAAAAGCTTAGAATCAATTGGTCTGACACGTTACAGTGGATGGTGTGACAAGGAGCCACAGACTCCCATGAGTTGAGATGACCAGGAAGTATGTGAGTAGGGAGGTGGTTAAATTCATACATAATTAAGGGGGGGCTGGAGATTTCTCAGTTCGACATATCTTATTTGGCACCCATGATATTCAGGGAAGATGGGGTACACATATCCCACAAGGGGGCAGAGATATTTTGTTCTTAATATATTATATTACGGAAAGAATCAATAAATATCTGGGAACCTGGCAGAGGATGGGGGTATGGGGTGGCAGCCAAGTTACGTTGCTTCCATCTCCTTGTGGCAGATATCCAGTGCAGGTACTCATTAATGAGCCCTCTTACTCCCTGCAGAGTCTACATCTATCCTACAAGCTGATATGAGGGAGGAGGCAGTATTTCTGGTGGCTCCTTTTTCCAGCTCATTCCTAATTGGTTACATGGAAACAGGAGCCTTGCCTCATCCTCTCTGCAAGGTTCCTGGCCCCAGGTCCTTGAAGACACAGCGAAAGGATTTCCTCCCAAGCATCATTTGTTCCTGAGACCGCTTCTTCTCTCACCACATCACCCACAGGTTCTTTAATTGGACCTTTCAAACACTTCGAGGGTCATGCCACAAGGTGAGATGGGCTGACCACCAGGTGCTACTGCCTTTAACGGGCAAACTACCTTATCACAATGATCTTATGCATTTGCTCTACATGTAGGCCTACTTACTTAACCCATTTCAACTTGAAAATCTACCCTTCCCTGCACATGCAGCCCACTATCCCCCACTGACAGCCAGTGGCATCAGTTACCTAAGAAAAAATGACCATTGGTGGTATGCATGGGGTTCTTTATGAAATCATCAAGATTTCAATAACACTCTGTGGCTGTTTAAAGTTTCAACTGCTGTATTGCTAGTTCTGTACAGAAGTATTTTGGATTGCAAGAAAAAAAATTTTCATTAAACATGACAGTAAATATGTGCCAATATAAATATGAAATGTTTGTAGCTCTATAATTATATGTTAATGATAAATTGTTTAACATTAGATCAAACGGTTGCAGTTAATAAGCAACCAACAATTCCAGACCCATGCAATATAAGCCTACTTGTAAAAATAAAACTACTTTATCACTTCCTTTCATACAAAGTACAAATAGGGCCTCACTATATTCCATTGTAGGGAAAGGGGAAAGTTAAACAATCCATTTTGATTTAAAAAGCCAATTTAGACTGTAACATAGAACCTATGAAATGGGGTTCTCTACAAAACCAAAACAACAGCAACAAAAACTATTTGAAATTATTCCAGCAGTAAAATATTTCATATCTGTATCAAGACCTAAACAGAGCCTTTTTTGCCCTATTTTTCTTAGACTGTATGGCTATACTATATAAAGAGGCAACAACTACTCTTATTACTACCAACAACAATAGTAATAACACAAAACGTTTTATTATACAGAAGGTGTTACAATATAAAAAGTGGTTTCAGCTGGGTTTTGACAGGTATTATTCTTTTCTGTCATGGCTCTGTGTTATATAGGTCTAAGAATTATTTTTACTCTCCCTTCACTTTGAGAATAAGTGGTTCTGGATATTTTTAACCTACAATACACTGATTTATTGACTGAAATGGGTAATTAAAGTTTTGTTGGTAATTGGTTTGATTGGGGTTTTTTGGCAGTATTATGATCTCACTTAGTTGTATTATATGCAATAATTTTGTTCGCTATGCAGCATCGGAACTGAGTGTTCCAGCTGGCTTTATTAATAATTGACTCCTTTATTGCCTGGAACAGGCTGTTAAAAGTCATTTTGGCTCATGTTTCCATAAGTATTACGCTGCTCACACTTAACTGTATTAGATTTATCAGTTTCATCCTGTATGCCACTTTGGAACTGAGTGTTACAGGCTGTTTTGGTAATAAAGTTATTTATTGCTTTATGTCAGGTTAAAGGTCATCTTAGACATTGTTCTGTAGTATGGCCTTATTCTGTTAGTTTTATTATATATATATATTTTTTCCCCATGCCACTTCAGAACGCAGCGTTCTGAGTGGTTTTAGTAGTGAAGCTATTTATTGCCTGGAATGGCCAACTAAATGTCGATTCAGACAGGTTTTTCATTCGTATTGTTATTCCCACCTATTTGTATTATATGTATAATTTTCATCATCCGTGCAACTTTGGAAACAACCATTTGGGTCCTTTTTGAGCCAGAAGGGTTAATGACAGTTTGCTATTAATTGATCCTCTTGTTCTCAAGGTTGCTGAACTATTTCCACTGTTTTTAAAGTAAGTTTTATTTATTAAAATGCCATTATGGGCTATTCCAGATTTTACCCAATCCCAAACTTACCTACATTTTTTGTGATTTTTTTTTTACTTCAGGAAATAGAGCAGTTCATCTGCACTTTACTCAGTATTTTGAATCTATAGCATGCATCCGATATTGCATTTCTTTGTCTGCTCAAAGATGTTATTTCACATTTATCTGCTACCATTTTATTATTCATGATTAGGAAAGAATAAAATGACAAGTGGCAAGGGAAATATACAGTAGAATGCAAGGTGTCCTGACAGACTGTATACAAAGATTTTAATTAGGTGAGCAGTCTGGGAGTTGTGATTTTTAGCGATTTAAAGCCATGGTTACAAGAACTACCCTACAGAAAGTAATGATAGGACTAGCTGTAGTTTATACTGGCTTCTTTCAAGCATACAGCTGCTGATATGACCTATCAATTATTGTCATTTGGCCTACAGAATTTTGATAGCTCTGTTCTATTACAAGTATAGTTTTTCTTGCTCACAATTACAATTAAAAGACTACTGGTTCTATATAATTCAGAAGTGTCTTAAGAATGGACTGCACACACTGCCAGATGGCTATCCCTCCTCCCTCCAAAGACACCTGAAGGAATGCACACAGTAAAGAAATACTGCTAGTGTGTTAATGTGCAATTGCTGCTTTTTGTGATATGGACTTTAATGACATGACAAAATACTATGGATCAGGCACTAAATAATTTGTCCATGACAATAGATGGCATCTTCATAATTATGATTGGCTAACATATTAAGTATCAGATACTAATGCACAGATTAAAGATTGACATGTTTCAAGATACTGTTTATTTGGAGGAGCATTTAATTAAATGCACATTTTGAAGGTACTGAGCAATTTATTCAAGTGATTTAATTATTTAGTATATATGCAGCTGGCCTGACTAATACATACAGAGAACGAGTCAACCACTCATGGACAAGGAACCAGTTACAAATGACTTATACATCAAATCTTACAGCTACTACAGATATTGTTCTTTCTCTGCAAGCATGGGTGTATCCCTAAAAATTATGCCATGTTCATCAGCAAAGATAAAACCTTTCAGATTCCTCAGTACTGAAACACACATCTCTCAGAGAATTCCAGCCAGCAGGTGTGAAGCTTCTGGTTTATAGTTTAACTCTCTCAGGGGTACGGAGTAGTTGTGAAGCAGCCAACACACACACATTTTGTACAATCTAACATCTTTATGCTCAATATATCTAATCATGTAGAGGACAGATCATATAGTACAAGACATCCTAATGCAATGTCTCTCACTAGATCACCCTTTCCTGGGAGACCTTGGAGGATCATCTGTGCTCTGTCAGTGAGGCAGGGTCCTTTATGCACCTTGCCTACCCTACCCCTGCAGCAGCCTCCCGCATCTTAACCTGGTACAAAATGGTTCTCTTCCCCAGTTCACCTGTGACTCCCTTCATAGACTCCTGCTTCTTTTGTTCTGCCTTTCAGTAATTTTCTACAGCTCTCAAACCCACCCTCTCAGACAAGAGGAAGTGTCTTCTCCCAGCTAGAGCAAACCCATTGTACCAGACTGTTTTACTTTGAATAGATGATCTTGAGTGCTGATCACTCACCACTGTAACCCTGCTAACTCATGGGGGATCCACATACATTACTGTCTTGGAAAACCTGTATGTTGTTATACAATTTCATAAAATCATCCCCAATTCAGAAGCAGTACAGACAGAACCCTCAATTTATCACAGTAACACATTTTGCTTTTACCTTTTTTGGAGGAACAGAACTGAACTAATTCTTCTGAACTTTTATTCTTCTGTTAGTCTATAAGGTGCCACAGGACTCTTTGCGGCTTATTCTTCTGTGTGATAGGGTTTGGCTACACTTGCAGCTGTATAGCGCTGGGAGTTAAAGCTGTCTTCGTACAGCTGTGTAGGGAAAGTGCTGCAGTGTGGCCACATTTGCAGCAGTGTTGGGAGTGGTGCATTATGGGCAGCTATCCTAGTGTTCAAGTGGCTGCAATGTTCTTTTCATAAGAGGGGTGTCATAAACAGACAGTTACGGGTTAATGTCTCTTTCACCTGTAAAGGGTTAACAAACAGTAAACCTGGAACACCTGACAAGAGGACCAATCAGGAGACAAAATACTTTCAAATCTCAGTGGAGGGAAGTCTTTGTTTTGTGTTGTTCTTTGTCTGTTGTTCTCTCTGGGTTCTGAGAGTGACCAGATGTGCAACCAGGTTTCTCTCCAATCTCTCTGATACAGTCTCTTATATGTTCAGAATAGTAAATACTAGGTAGATAAGGCGCTTATAGTCTTTTGATTGTTTCTGTATTTGCCACTGTGTATCTGGCTGGTAGAGTTTTA
>NC_133774.1:122709748-122820386 GCF_003597395.2 Chelonoidis abingdonii
GAGGGGGAATGGTTTATTTCCCTTTGTTGTGAGACCCAAGGAGTTTGGGGTCCCCAGAGAAGGTTTTGGGGGGACCAGAGTGTACCAGGCACTGCAAGTCCTGGTTGGTGGTAGCACTACAAGATCTAAGCTGGTAATTAAGCTTAGAGGAATTCATGCTGGTACCCCATTTTTTGGACGCTAAGGTTCAGAGTGAGGGTCATACCATGACAAGGGGAATGGGGTGGAACATGACAGGGAATGTGGGGGAGAGAAAGAGAGTGGATTTTTGGAGCCGACACTGTGTCAGCTCCCTGCCTTGCAAATTCCAACCACTTCCCCCACCTCCCTCTCAATCAATCTTAAATACAAATAACCTTCAGACCAGATAAGCATCTGCTCGGGTGGACTCCCCCCACCATGTTGTTTCTCTCCTCAAGCAAACATTAGCTGTGGACATTCCCTGCCTGCCTCTCCTCGAGCAAACAATTGCTGTGTTTTTTAGATAAGCAGGTCCAGGAGCCCAGAGTTCACAACAAAACAAAGAGAGTGCTTTACTTAAAAGCATTATAGGAAAATTTCGGAGGTCAGTTACAGCATAGTAAGATTAATCACTATTTACACTGGCACTCCAGCACTGCAGCACCAGCACTGTTCTCTTTATTCCTCTCGTCCATGTGGAGTACAACCAGCACTGTAGCCAGGGAGATACAGCGCTGTATGTGCCTTGCCAGTCTGGACGAGGAGTAAGTTACAGCGCTGTAACTCTCAAGTATAACCAAGCCCATAGTTTCCCTTATTGCAGCTTTTGGAAACTAAGTACTCTGGGTCACATCTAACTGTAGTTTGTGCTTGCATTGTTATATTGTAAATATGATTCTCACAAATCTATGTAAATGTATTTCTCCTCAGAGACAAGTTAAATAAAAATACTTTATTAAGATACTACGTTGAATTCTATAACTATAGACGTCTTTTAATAGTATACTAATCACATACCCACTTTCCCTATCACTGCTTGTTTCTAGCTGATCATTCAAAATCTTGTAAATAACCACTTTCAGACAACTTTGCAAACCCATTCCATAATTTGTTTTCAGAACTATCAGAAGAGGTTGTGCCGGTGAGGGAGTGGCACTATATGATGTGAAAGAAAGCACAGAATCAAATGAAGTAAAAATCTTAAAAGAACCAAGCTGTACCATAGAATCTTTATGGATAGTAATTCCATGCTCTAATAATAATATAGCAATACAAATATATCACCAACTGCCTGACCAGGATGGTGATAGTGACTGTGAAACACTCAGGGAGATTAGAGAGACTATTAAAATAAACTCAATAATAATAGGGGATTTCAATTATCCTCACATTGACTGGGTACATGTCACCTCAGGCTGGGACGCAGAAATAAAGTTTCTTGGCACCTTAAATGACTCCTTCTTGGAACAGCTAGTCCTGAAACCACAAGAGGAGAGGCAATTCTTGATTTAGTTCTAAGTGGAACACAGGACCTGGTCTAAGAGGTGAATATAACTGGACCACTTGGTAATAGTGACCATTATTACTTACTCTACAACAAGGGAGATTTAGGTTAGATATTAAGAAAAAGTTAAGCTTCAGAACACACTTCTAAGAGAGACTGTGGAATCCCCATCCCTGGAGGTTTTAAAGAACAGGTTGGAAAAACCCTTGTCAGGGACAATCTAGGTTTACTTATGGCTTGGCTACACTTGCAATTTATGGCACATTAAAGCAGCCCCGGGAGCACTAGCTCACTCCCCGTCCACACTGGCAAGGCACGTAGAGCGCTCTGACTCCACCGCTAGAGTGCTCCTGGTACTCCACCTCCGCGAGAGGAATTACATTTGCTGCACCTTGGCTACAACGCCTGGGCGTCAGTGTGAACGAGGTGTTGCATTACTGCGCTCTGATCAGCCTCCATAAACATCCCATAATCCCCTTAAATCAGGTGGCCGCTCTTGTCATTGTTTTGAATCACTGTAGGAATGTGGATATGCCCTTTGAAAGCTCTGTTTCTTACAGCTGGTTGCTTATCTGCTCTGAGACAAAACAACCATTAGTGTGGAATGCTGTGTGTGAGAGAGGGAGGGGGGAGGAGGTCTGCTGCTGTCTGAACTTACAAGACAGAATGCTGACCTGCTCTCAGCCCCCCAAAAACCCTCTCTCTCCCCCAACATACACACAACACACTCCCTGTCACACTCCATCCCTTCCATTTGAAAAGCATGTTGCAGTCACTTGCATGCTGGGATAGTACCATAATGTACCACTCCCAATACCACTGCAAGTGCTGCAAATGTGGCCATGCCAGTGCATAAGCAGCTGTCAGTGTGGACAGACTGCAGCGCTTTCCCTACTGCGCTTTCTGAAGGTGGGTTTAACTCACAGCACTCTACATCTGCAAGTGTTGCCATGCCCTTAGAGTAGGTCTACTCTGGAAACTTCAAAGCTCTGCCGCAGGAACACTCCCACGGCAGTACTTTGAAGTGCG
The DNA here is from genome assembly GCF_003597395.2 of Chelonoidis abingdonii. Classification (NCBI taxonomy): domain Eukaryota; kingdom Metazoa; phylum Chordata; order Testudines; family Testudinidae; genus Chelonoidis; species Chelonoidis abingdonii. The sequence goes on from NC_133774.1 coordinate 122,712,243, forward strand.
AGTATGGTCATGTGCAAGCACTGGGAGAGAGCTGTCCAGGCGCTCCTGGTAATCCACCTCCACGAAGGGATTAGCTCCGAGCGCTGGGAGCCTGTCTATATTAGTGCTTTAAAGTGCTCGGACTTGTGCTCTGGGGGGTGATTTTTCACACCCGAGCCAACAAGTTAGAGCACTATAAAATGTAAGTGTATACAAGCCCTTAGTTCTGCCTCAGCACAGGGGGCTGGACCTGACGATCTTACATTTTTGATTCTATGATCCTGCTATTCTCCTGGGACACTACTGAGGACCTACATGCCTGGGAACTAGAGGGCGGAGGAGAATAATCCCAGACCGATCAAAGTGATGGAGACGTTCTCCTCCTATACACTGGCCCGCCACTCCTCCCAGAAACGGGGACTCGCACACTGCATGTTTTCACAGCGCCCCACTCCTACTGTTCCCCTAGAAACAGGGGCTCTAACCCCACATGCACAGCCCCCCACCACTTCTACTGCTCCCGTAGGAAAAGGGGCTCTCACATCACGTGCACGGTCCCCCACTCCTACGGCTCCCCTAGGAACAGGGGCTCTCACACCACGTGCCCAGCCCCCCTACTGTTCCCCTAGGAAGAGGGGCTCGTGCACAGCTGCCCCGCAGGAGCGGAAACGCGCACGCTACAGGCGCGCGCACATTCCCCTTTCTTGACTCTATTCTAGTGCCCCCCGGAAGAGGTGCTCGCCCCGCTGCAGACCCGCGCTCCCCTCTATGGCCCCGCCCCCCAAGAAACAGGGAGTAAAGGCTCGCGCTGTTATACACCGCCCGCCAATCAATGCGCACTCACAGCAGAAGGCAGGCAGGCGACACGCGCTGAAGAAGCCCCCATTCGACATCTCCACCTATCAGGTTGAGGAGACGGGGGGTGGGGGGGGGTCCTCTCCTGACCGGGTCTGACCACGGGAGACGCCGGAATCAATACGGCCACCGTTTAAAACAGCCCTTCTCCCGCGGTGCCGTGGGGTTCTGTGGTGTGGTCTCCTTCGCCCCCCGCTAGTCCACACCCGGGAGCGCTGCCTCGCGTGTAGGTTAGAGGAGCTCACGCGAGCAAAGACCAATCAGGCAGCCGCTGCCATCCCGTCACTACTTGCGCGCCAAAATTCAAGTAAGCGGAAGGGCGCCGGGAGCGGGTGGCCAGTGGGATTCTAGAACCCGCGGCTAACCGTCCGCCCCGCGCTATTCCCTTCCCCCCGCCCCTCCCCTTCCCGGGCTTGGCAGGTGAGGAGGGGGGGCGGGTCGTGGCCGGTCTCGGTCTCGGTCTCGGTCTCGGTCTCCGTGCAGCAGGACGCGGCCGGTCCCGTCCCGGTTTCTCTCCGGGGAAGGGGCGAGGGCTCAGTGGATGCACCACGGAGAGGGTGGGGTCCTTAAGGAACAGGCATCCCTCCCAGCTACTTTACAAGGGCATTGCGGGGGGGGGGGGTTGATGTCTGCAGACCCCCACCCCGCCCCCAGTGAGAGGCTTCTCCTCTGGGCTGTTGGGGAGAGGCTCCTTCCCTCAGTGTCCCCAGAAGGGCCTGGTTCAGTAGTTGCGGGGTGCGGGTCTGGGCTGATACCAGTGAGGAGCGAAGCCCCCCCGCCCCCCCAATGGGCACAAGGCCTCTCAGTACACACACTCGCCCCATGGAAGGCGGGAGGGTGTAATATTGGTCAATTTAAACCTAATCACAGAGTTACAGCAGCCCCAGGCCCGTGCCTGCCCCCAGTCACTGCCTTTACAAGCCCCTGTTCTTACTAATGTTTGTCTTTTCCTTTTTCTGGGTGACCCGAACCAGAGAGGAACGCGACTGTGCCCAAGAGCTGTCAGATTCACAGAGTCACACGGTGAAACTGGCTATAAACGAAGTGCTGCCAAGTGTACAGAATAAAGAGACATTTCTCTCTAGTTTCAGTTTGGGATAATCTGAAAGTCACATTTGTAAAAACAGTAGACAGTATTGGGATTTTTTTATATCGTTTAATGATTTGAAATTCAGAAGAGTCTGGGGTTTTTATCTATATATTTTTGTTGTGGAGTTTGCCACAATTTTAAGACTAGTATAAAGTCACAGTCAGCTCTGGATACAGATAACAGTCCACGAGGTACTCCATCAGCACTGCCCTTTTAAATTTCTTCCTCTCTTTTCTTCTAAAAGACTTTAGTCTTGTCTTTTTGTCCATACTAGTCCTGTAATTTTTTTTCTTGATGAGAAACCTGTTTTGTTCCACAGTACAACTTCTGTTTGAATATCCTGAGGCTTATTGAATACATTAATGTAATCAAGGAAATCTTCACTGTGAGTAATATTTGCTAGGGGACTCAATTATCCCTCCTTTGGATAATTGAGATTCAGATAACTGAGGTGGTACTGTTGTGGCAAAAAAAACTTATCACATTCTTGCATGTGGGTCCAAATATCATTGTTCATGCTAGAGTGTATTATATTATTTGTCCATTTGTTTCATACTTTGGTTTATATTAGGAGCGCCCGCTGATTTTATCAAGTCTGCTTTTGTTGTTTTAAAACACACAGGACTGTAAATCAGATCTTTCTTCATATTCCTTGGAGAGGGGCTTGGCCAGGTCCTCCAGAGACAGAAAAGATGCATATCAAGTCAATCATTTTGGAAGGATTCAAGTCCTATGCCCAGAGGACANTACTAGTCCTGTAATTTTTTTTCTTGATGAGAAACCTGTTTTGTTCCACAGTACAACTTCTGTTTGAATATCCTGAGGCTTATTGAATACATTAATGTAATCAAGGAAATCTTCACTGTGAGTAATATTTGCTAGGGGACTCAATTATCCCTCCTTTGGATAATTGAGATTCAGATAACTGAGGTGGTACTGTTGTGGCAAAAAAAACTTATCACATTCTTGCATGTGGGTCCAAATATCATTGTTCATGCTAGAGTGTATTATATTATTTGTCCATTTGTTTCATACTTTGGTTTATATTAGGAGCGCCCGCTGATTTTATCAAGTCTGCTTTTGTTGTTTTAAAACACACAGGACTGTAAATCAGATCTTTCTTCATATTCCTTGGAGAGGGGCTTGGCCAGGTCCTCCAGAGACAGAAAAGATGCATATCAAGTCAATCATTTTGGAAGGATTCAAGTCCTATGCCCAGAGGACAGAGGTCAACGGCTTCGACCCACTGTTCAATGCTATCACCGGCCTGAATGGAAGTGGCAAGTCCAACATCCTGGACTCTATTTGTTTCCTGTTGGGCATCTCCAACCTATCTCAGGTAAAAAGGAAGGAGAAATATTGTAGTTAGGAAGAATCAGTGAGCAACTCCTCCTTGTGCTGAATAGCATCCTTGTGCAACAAACCTGAGGTTAATCTTCACAAAATGTTGTGGAAACTAGTGTTCCCTCTTTAACCAAAATGAGACAGACCGATAGTTTCTATGCCACTTTCTGGCGCGGTTCAAATTGCCCAATAAAAATTGATGTTATTGATAATTAAATATGAATTTGTAATCACCACTGACTATTCTCAAAATTGACTTACAATCATATCTTCTGTGTAAATACTCTTTTACATAGGACTATTACAAATACTAGGGAATTCTTTTCAAACACTTTCTAGAAGACTATAAATATATAAGCTTTGTATAGCAGTAATAATCATACATTAATACAAACTATGTGGCCTAGAACCACAGGGGAAAAAATGCCAAGTTAGGAAGTAGTAAGTTGGAAATGCAGACTTTTGGTAGGTAAAAGTACAATCTCAGAATATAACACAAACTTATTTCTCTATAATCTTAGGCATGTCTGGAGTTGGTCTTAGAACACTATTAGCTGTCTCATCAGAAAAACAGAAAGGAAGTTTTGCTGAAATGATTTGTATTTAAAAGACACTGGCCTATACTGATACTTAAATGAAAAGTGTGCATTTTGAAGCAAATTTGGATCCCAGTCTTTAAACAATGCTGCCTTGGAATTCTATTATCAGAGGGGTAGCCATGTTAGTCTGGATCTGTAAAAGCAGCAGAGAATCCTGTGGCACCTTATAGACTAACAGACGTTTTGGAGCGTGAGCTTTCGTGGGTGAATACCCACTTCAGAAAGGTGATGTGACACAGGGAGATTAGAGAGACATTAAAAAACTCCAATAATAGGGGATTTCAAATTTATCCTCACATTGACTGGGATACAATGTCACTCAGGTTGACACAGAATAAAAAGTTTTTTGACCTTAAGAATGACATAAAATATAGACGCTAGTCTGAAACCAAGAGGTAGAGGCATTCTTGATTATAGTTCTAAAGTGGAAACAGGACATGGTCTAAGAGTGAATATACACTGGACATTGTATAGTGAATTTTAGCTTCCTCTAAAAGGGAGATTTAGGTTAGATATTAGAAAAAGGTTAAGCTTTCAGAAACACCTAAGAGAGCGTGGAATCCCCCATCCCTGGAGGTTTGAAGAACAGTTGGAACACTTGTCAGGGACATCTAGGTTTCTTAGGTTGGTACACTTGCAATTTATGGCACCATTAAAAGCAGCCCGGGAGCCACTAGCTTCCGGTCACACTGCAAGGCACGTAGAGCGCTCCTGACTCCACGCTAGAGTGCTCTGGTACTCCATCCTCCGCGACGAGGCAATTAATTTGCTGCACCTTGCTACATAACGCCTGGGCTCAGTTGAACGAGGTGTTGGCATTACTGGCGTCTGAGTCAAGCCCATAAACATCATAATTATTAGGGATATGTATTGTTTTGAATACTGTAGGAATGTGATATCTTTGAAAGCTTGTTTCTTACAGATATATATATAATATAGACTCCTAACAAAACAACATTAGTGTGGAATGCTGTGATGTGAGAGAGGGAGGTTTGGGAGGAGGTCTGCTGCTGTCTGAATTACAAGACAGAAATCGCTGACCTGCTCTAGCCCCCAAACCCTCTCTCTCACACCAAATACAACAACACACTCCTGTCATAATATACCATTTCGAAAGCTGTTGCAGTCACTTGCAATGCCTGGATAGTACCATAATGTAAAAATAAAACTGCAAGTGCTGCAAATGTGCATGGCCAGTGCATAAGCAGCTGTCAGTGTGGACGACTGCAGCGCGTTCCCTACGGCTTTCTGAAGTGGGTTAACTCACAGCAACTACTTACATCTGCAAGTGTTGCAGCCCTAGAGTAGGTCTACCTCTGGAAACTTCAAAGCTCTGCCGCAGGACAAGAGATATATTGAAGTGCGATATGGTCATGTGCAAGCACTGGGAAGAGTGTCCAGGCGCTCATAAGAGATATCCACCTCCAAAAGAGAGATAAAGCGGCTGGGAGCCTGTTATATTAGTGCTTTAAAGATAGATACAGACTTGTGCTCTGGAGGGGCTGACTTTTTCACACCCGAGCCACAAGTTAGAGCACTATAAAATGATAAGTGTATACAACCCTTAGTTCGCCTCAGACAGGGGGCTGGACCTGACTGAATCTTACATTTTTGATTCTATATCCTGCTATTCTCCTGGGACACTTACTGAGGACCCTACTGCCTGGATAGCAGGCGGAGGAGAATAATCCAGACCGATCAAGTGATGAGACCTTCTCTCTATACCACTGGCGCATCTCCCAGAAAACGGGGACTCGCACACTGCATGTTTTCACAGCGCCCCACTCCTACCTGTTCCCCCTAGAAAAGGGGCTACTAACCCACATGCAGCAGCCCCCACACCAACTTCTCTGCTCACCGTAGGCAAAAGGGGCCTCACATCACGTGCACGGTCCCCCCTCCTAAACGGCTCCCCTAAGGAACAGGGGCTCTCACACCAGTGCCAAGCCCCCTACTGTCCCCTAGGAGAGGGGTCGTGCACAGCTGCCCCGCAGCGAGCGGAAAGCGCCTACGCTACAGCGCGCGCACATTCCCTTTCTATGACTCTATTCTAGTGCCCCGGAAGAGTTCTCGCCAGATAGAGAGATACCCCTCTTATGGCCCGCCCAAGAAACAGGGAGTAAAGGCTCGCGCCTGTTATACACGCCGCCAATCCAATGCGCACTCACAGCAGAAGCAGCAGCGACACGCGCTCGAAGAAGCCCCCATTCGACATCTCCACCTATCAGGTGAGGAGACGGGGGGTGGGGGGGGCGTCCTCTCCTGACCGGGTCTGACCACGGAAAGAAACGCCGGAATCAATACGGCCGACGTTTAAAACAGCCCTTCTCTTCCGCGGTGCCGTGGGTTTGTGGTGTGGTATCCTTCGCCCCCGCTATCACACCGGGAGCAGCTGCCTCGCGTGTAGGTTAGAGGAGCTAGCGAGCAAGACAATCAGGCAGCGCTGCATCCCGTCACTACTGCGCAGACAAAATTCAAGTAGAGCGGAGGGCAGCCGGGAGCGGTGGGCCAGTGGGATCTTAGAACCGCGCTAACCGTCGCCCAGATATATATTAATTCACCCGCCTCCCTTCCGGCGTTTGGCAGGTGAGAGCGGGGGGCGGGTCGTGGCGGTCTCGGTCTCGTCTCGGTCCTCGGTCTCCGTGAAGCAGGACGCGGCCGGTCCCGTCCACGTTTTCTCCGGGGAAGGGCGAGGGCCAGTGGATGCATCCACGGCGAGGTGCGGGTCCTTAGAACAGGCAATCTCCAGCTACTTTTACAAGGGCATTGGCGGGGGGGGGGGTTGACTGTTCTGCAGACCAAACAACCACCACACGCCCACACTGACGCACCGCGCTTCTCATGCGGTGTTGGGGAGAGGACTCTTCTCAATAGATAGAGAGAGATGAGATTAGATAGCGATAGAGAGAGGTCATGGGTCAGATAGGAGGAGGAAGCCCCGCCGCCCCCATGGCAAACAAGGCCCTTCAGTACACACACTCGCCCATGGAGGGGAGGGGTGTAATATTGGTCATCTTAAACCTAATCACAGAGTTACACCCGGCAGCCCAGGCCGTGCCTGCCCATCACTCCTTACAAAGCCAATGTTCATTACTAATGTTCTGTCTTCTTTTTCTGGGTGACCGAACCAGAGAGGACAGCGAACGTGCCACGAGCGCTCAGATTCCAGAGTCACACGGTGGAACTGGCTAATAACGAAAGTGTGTCAAGTGGACAGAATTAAAGAGACAATATATATATATATATAAGTTTTGGGATATCGAAAGTCACATTTGGTAAACAGTAGCAGTTATTGGGATTTTTTTATATCGTTTATGATTTGAAATTCAGCAAGAGTCTGGGGTTTTTATCTATTATTTTTGTTGTGGAGTTGCCACAATTTAAAGATATATAGTCAAGCTCTGGAATAACGACAGATAGAGGATATACAAAAACCATCAGCACTGCCTTTTAATTTCTTCCTCTCTTTCTTCTAAAAGACTTAGTCTTTGTTTTTTGTCTACTAGTCCTGTAATTTTTTTTTCTTGATGTGAACCTGTTTTGTTCACAGTACAACTTCTTTTGAATATCTGAGGCTTTTTGAATACATTAATGTAATCAAAGGAAATCTTCACTGGTGAGTATATTTGGCTAGGGGACTCAATTATGCCTCTTTGGATATTGAGATTCAGATAACTCGAGGTGGTAATGTTGGGCAAAAAACTTATCAATTCTTGCATGTGGGGTCCAAAATACATTGTTCTGCTAGAGTGTATAAAAATATATTTTGTCCATTTGGTTTCAAAATTGGTTATATTAGGAGCGCCCGCTGATTATCAAGTCTGCTTTTGTTTGTTTTTAAAACACACAGGACTGTAAATCAGATCTTTCTTCATATGTCCTTGGAGAGGGGCTTGGCAGGTCTCCAGAGACAGAAAAGATGCATAGTCACTCATCATCTTTGGAAGGATTCAGTCCTATGCCAGAGGACAGAGGTCACGGCTTCGACCCACTGTTCAATGTATCACCGGGCCTGATGGAAGTGGCAGTCCAACATTCTGGACTACCTATTTGTTCTGTTTTGGGCATTCAACCTAATTCAGGTAAAAAAGGAAGAGAATATGTAGTTAGGCACAGAAATCAGTGAGGCAACTCCTCCTTGTGCTGATAGCATCCTTGTGCCAACAAACCTGAGGTTAATCTTCAAGCAAAATGTCGTGGAAACTAGTGTTCCTCTTTAACCAAAATGAGACAGACGATAGTTTTCTATGCCACTTTCTGGCGCGGTTCAAATTGCCAATAAAAAGATGTATTGATAATTAAATTATGAATTTGTAATCAACCACTGACTTATTCCAAAATGGACTACAATATTTTGTTAAATACTTTTTAGATAGGACTAATTACAAATACTAGGGAATTCTTTTCAAACACTTTCAGAAGACTATAGAACTATATAAGGCTTTGTTAGCAGTAATAATCATACCATTACATACAAACTATGTGGCCTTAGAACCATAAGGGGAAATAATGCCCAGTTAGGAAGTAGTAAGTTGGAAAGCAGAACTTTTGTTGGTAGGTAAAAGTATAAAAAAAAAAAAAAACATCTTCAGAAATATAACACAAACATTATTTCTCCTATAATAACTTAGGCATGTCTGGAGTTGGCTTAGAAGACTAATAGCTTCTCATCAGAAACAACGGAAAGGAAGTTTTGCTGAATGATTTTATTAAAAAGAACTGGCCAGTACTGAACTTAATGAAAAGTGTGCATTTTGAAGCAAATTTGGATCCAGTCTTAAACAATGCCTGCTTTGGAATTCTACTTATCAGAGGGGTAGCCATGTTAGTTGGATCTGATAAAGCAGCAGAGACCTGTGGCACCTTAATAGACTAACAGACGTTTGGAGCGTGAGCTTTCGTGGGTGAATACCCATTCGTTAGACGCAGGAGTGAAATTTCCAGGGGCAGGTATAGTTATGGCTAGCAAGCAAGCTGAGATAACGTGTATTCACCACGAAAGCTCCCGCTCCACAACGTCTGTTAGTCTATAAGGTGCCACAGGAATCTCTGCTGCTCTGTTATCTCTAGCTTGCTTGCAGCATATATATACACTGTGCCTGGAGAATTTCCACTACCTGCGTCTGACGAAGTGGGTATTCACCCACGAAAGCTCACGCTCCAAAACGTCTGTTAGTCTATAAGGTGCCACAGGATTCTCTGCTGCTTTTTTTGGAATTCTATGGAAATCCAGCAAAATTGCAAATAAATCCTATTTTGCTGTCTTTATAATCACATACATGCTGTATCATGAAATCAAACACTTTACTTAAAGGCACTTATGTATTAATTGATTTTGTCATCTTGCTTCTAAATCTAAGCATTTAATTTTTCTCATGTATCTTGTTTAAAAAAAAATTAAAATAAATTGTCTTACTGTGTTACTTTACTGTGCAACCATCTTGCACATTTTCTACATGCTCTATTTTATACCTGTGATCTGCTAGAGTATCTAAATGTACAGTATTCCTATTTTTCAAATATTTCATACATTTTTCCTCAAATTCTATCAATTAATAGTGCACGATATGAAGCAATGCAATGGCTTTCTGTTAAATGTATTCCTTTTCCACATTTTCAGGTGCGAGCATCCAATTTGCAAGATTTGGTTTACAAAAATGGTCAGGCTGGAATTATTAAAGCGACTGTATCAATCACCTTTGAAAATTCTGACAAGAAACAGAGTCCATTGGGATTTGAGGCTCATGATGAGATCACAGTCACCAGGCAGGTGAGTGTTTAACATTTGTGTTTGACCACAAAGACTTATGTATTTCCACCGTTTTCAGGGGGAAATGACTATGCTAAGGTAAAATGCAGATTGAATTCTATATCATCTAGTTGAAAAATAACAATGTTGTAGGTTTTTTTTAATGCTCTCTACCCTTACGCCTCAAGTTATTTTGCATAATTAAGATTCCTTCAGGTAAGGTTTTAAAGAGCACTTGGTTTCTTTTACTTGATTGTGCACTAATTCTTTTTTAAATATGCTCTCTTGAAAACTTCATGAACTTGTGCTATTAAAGTAATGTTACTGAGTTCACTCTGGAAACAAACTATGTAAGGTTTGAGCTAAGCAACTAAATAAGGATATAACAACTTGTTGCCTTTTCACAGTTCATACTACAAATTTTGTAGTATTCCATATACCATAATCAATGACTCTACTCCCTTGAATGGAAACACACCTAGTCATGAGACAACATTCCTGGAGCAAGCCATATTGTCCCATGCAGAAAATGATGTGCTTCCCTTTTCTGCCTTTCTCCTTTCCCTTTCTAATTTTTTTAGTGGCCTTAATATTGAAAGATGCTAGGTTGTCCACTTGGGATACTGAATCATTTAATCACAGAACAGATATGGTACAGACAGGAGCACTGCAAGCTTTCCTACACTGCCTCCGAGTGTGCTTTGACTTGACACAAAGGGACCACCTCTAGAAGTAATTGGTTTCCATGATCCGTATTAACCATAACTAAGGCTGTGAGTTGTTATCGAAGTCACAGATTCCGTCCATGACTTCTGCAGCGGCCAGTGTAACTGGCTCTGGGGCTGCCCGAGTAGCTCAGGCAGCCTCTGGGTCAGTCGCACCTGCTGCTGCTTGGGCAATCTCAGGCCACTGCGTCTCTCCCACTCCCTAGCAGCAGTAGGAGGAATCGGAGGGGGCTCACGGTTGGGGGTTAGGGAGTGAGGGCTCTGGGTGGCGTTTACCTTGGGGTGGGGGAGACTCCCTAGAAGCGACAACATGTCTCTCAGCTCCTAGCTTTGCACACTGTCCTCGCAGTTCACAGGCACAGCCCTCGCAACTCCCACTGGCTGTGGTTCCCGGATGATGGGAGCTGTGGAGCTGGCAGTGCACAGAGCTAGGAGCTTAGGGATGGATATGTCATCGCTTCCCAGAAGCCAGATAGGAGCATGCCATCCCTGCCAACCTCCCCTATTCCTGCCTCCTTCCCCCCTCCCCCACCCCAAGCACCAGTTGCACCCCCAGACCGCCCCCCAAACACCTGCGGAACCCCCAGTGCACCAGAGGCTCCTCCTCCTCCTCCCCCCATCTCCCTCCTCCACCCCCAGCACTCCCAAGATTTAGTTAAGTGCATAGTACAAGTCATGAACAGGTCACGGGCCATGAATTTTTGTTTACTGTCTGTGACCTGTCTAAAATTTTACTAAAATACCCATAAGTAAAACATAACCCTAACCATAAGCTTTCTGATGAAACTGACAAGTTTGCTAGTTGTGGTGGTGGTATTTTTTCTTTCTGGTCCGACACTGAACTGAGAGACTTTCCCTTGTTCCTGAGTGCTAAGAAATTACTAAAGGTACTTGCTGTGGGGCTTTAGCTCACATTTTCGCAGTTGGGGTAGAGGATTTTAAAAATGGCACTTCAAACTGATGAGAGGGTTTGTTTGATCTGTATCTTTTGTAATTTTGTTAATTCCCTCAGGATGCATTGAAACTGTTTTCCATTTGTTTGCTCAGATTCCTATATCTAAGAATTCCATTAGTTTGTATTCTCAAACAGCAAAGCCATTTTTAGTTCATTTTGAGTATCCCATTTTTCTTTTTCTCAAGGTCGTCATTGGTGGTAGAAATAAGTATCTAATCAATGGTGTGAATGCAAATAACACAAGAGTGCAGGATCTCTTCTGTTCTGTTGGACTCAATGTCAACAACCCTCATTTTCTCATTATGCAGGTATTTTATACATATTCCTAAAAACTTGCTTCCCTTGTTGCTGGATTTGTTTTGGATTAGCTCTACATCTTGTTTCTATTACCACAGAGGCTTCCACATATTGACTGACATCAATTAAGTCTCTGAAAAGCCAATCTGTGATTAAAAATTTAATCAAAGTCAGTCAGCCACTAAGAGATTCCAAACAGAGAGTGAAAGCAGTGTGCCTGATCAGTGTAACTACATATAGTGGGACGCAGCATAAGCAAAGTTATAAAGTATAGCACATCATACTTACCAGCTGACTGTAATGTGACACAAGCTGTTTCAGATTTGAATCTGAACATTCAAGAATGAGACAACTGAAGCCAAACCACGTTTATTCTTTTAGACAAAAAAAAAATTTCTTTAAAAAATTATTGTACTACCTGATAAAGTTTTGATTGAGAATTTAATATATAAAAATCTTACACTTTGAGTTTATGGGCCATAATTATTTTTGCCTTTATTTCCAGGGACGAATTACCAAGGTTTTAAACATGAAACCTCCAGAGGTGAGAAGAGAGTTCACATTTCCTTTCTTTCTCCTTTTTCTTGATATCCTTTTATACATGTAAAATTTTGAGTTGACTGTTTGCTCAGGACTGTTGGAACAGTGTTTTGAAGAAAGATGGATAGGGAAAATTTTTTGTTTAACACTGGTGATTTTGAATCTATTTCATAAGCTTGGGGTTTTTTTTGTTTTTGTTTTTCAGATTTTAGCTATGATTGAAGAAGCAGCTGGTACAAGGATGTATGAGTGCAAGAAAATAGCTGCCCAGAAAACTATAGAGAAAAAAGAGGCAAAACTGAAAGAAATTCAAACGGTATTATGTGTTTGCAATTGTGTGGCTTTTTAATGCTTTACATAAATTGAATAACATCAGTGATAGCAGTTATAAGCTGACTTGAATGACTCAGTTGCCTGTTGTGTAGCCTTAGAGAGAAAAAGTGCTTCTCTGCCACAATAGAAGAGGATGTATTTGACCCATTTGCACCACCGTGGTCCCTTCTCTTTCGCCTGCCCCTATGTGTTGTATGTTTATGGTTTCTGGAAAGTTTGCTTTCTCTGCGTAAGGCTATTTGCATGTGGTCAGAGTAGCAGGATTTGGGAGAGTTTTCAGAGTTAAGAATCTGAAAATATATTCTGTTTTTTTGTGTTTCAGATTTTAGAGGAAGAAATCACTCCAACCTTACAGAAACTGAAAGAGGTACTGACCTTTAGACCGGAAAAAACATCTTTGGCTTTTAAACAGACTTAGTGTTATACTGGGTGAAATTATACCAGAGGGCCAATTTTTAAAATATTGGAAAATAGCCTGACTAACTTGGATAATCTCTTCAACGATTCATTTTTTGAAACAAAATGCTCTTCTAGACTCTAAAACATCTACACGCATTTCTAGTCTGAATATTTTTTTTAATGTGGAAAACATGGTTTATAGAGAGATTATTTTATTTTCAGATATCTAATTGTTATGGTAACATTGGACATTGAGGATCTGCAAGAAATTATAGGGGAAAAAAAACCCAAAAAACTAGAAGATAATAGCAAGATGATGTTTTAACTTTGGTTCATGAAAGGATATCCAAGTGTTTGCACAATGCAGGCTGTTGTATTAGCATCATTTGCTAACATTTAGCTAAGCGGGCACGTGTATGTATAATGCATTTGATGCTTCAGAGAAAGGCAAAATAATGCATATAGCCAATTGGGTACTACTGTATGTAGGAAAGGAGAATCCTTCCTTGCTTTCTCATCCCTCTTGAGGAATTGGCGTATATCTTTTGAAGCATGAGATTTTATTACTCATCTTGGCTTGTATAGCTACAAATATTGATCATAAAATTATACAGAACTTCTTAGAAATGCTATGGGCGTATTACAAAAACTTTTAATGCTGGCTTATTTTTATTGGTGGCCTTTTCTTTCAGGAACGCTCATCCTATTTAGAGTATCAGAAGGTAATGCGAGAGATAGAACACTTAAGCCGTCTCTATGTTGCGTATCAGTTTGTTTTGGCTGAAGAGACGAAGGTGCGTTCTGCTGATGAGTTAAAGGAAATGCAGGCTAACATAGCAAAACTTCAGGAAACAATGGCTGAGAATGAGAAAAAGATGAAGGAACTTAACAAAGAAATAGCAGAGATGGAAAAGAAGAGAGATCAGGTAAGTGAGAACACAAATATGTTTGTTGATGTATATATTAACACAAGGGATTAAATCGGAAAAGAATAACTTCATTTTTCTGAATTAAAATATAGAGAGAAGTTAACCAGTGTTCCCTCTAATTTTTTATGTTCATGTGCAGAATGAATTTTTTTATGTGCATCAATATGGACATCACCTTCATATTGGTGCACATAAGAAAATTAATGTGGTGGGGTTGGGGCCGAAGTGTTTCAGGGGCTGGGGTGTGTGTGGGGGGTTGGGCTCTGGGTTGGGGCCTGGGATGAGGGGATTGGGGTGCAGGCTGCCCCAGGGCTGCAGTGGGGAGAGGACGACTCCCCTCATCCCTCTCTCACCACAGCAGCTTAGGGCTGGGGAAGAGGTGCCTCTTCCCGCTGCAGCAGGTCCATGCTGGGGCCAACAGGAGTGGGTGCCTCTCCCTGCTACAGCCCTGAGCCCCTGTGTGGGGCTTAATAGGCAGCTGCGTAGCTTAGAGGGAACTTAAGATAGAATGATTTCCTTCGGGTTTTATATGCTTATGTTTATACACTATATACTGTAATTCTTAGCCATTATGTGAAAAACACACTGTTGATTTAATAATTATACTTCCATCTGAAATAGTGTACCTATCATTACAAGTAATACCTAAGATAAATGAAAGATTAGACTGTGAAATGAAAGATGGACTGTGAAATCTGGTCTTTTGTGTACTTTTACCCTATACTATACAGATTTCACAGTGGAGACCAGCGTTTCTCAATATTGGGGATCCTAATCCAAGGGAGGTTGTGAGGAGGTCACAGGTATATTGGGGCGGCGGGAGAGGGGTAGCAGTCTTGCCACCTTTACTTCTGTGCTGCTGCCTTAGAGCTGGGTGGGCGCGGAAGAGTGGGTGTCTGTGTCTGTTGGGTGGGAACCAGCTCAGCTCTGGATGGCAGCACCGCTGACTAAGAGTGGCAGTACCGCAACACACACACTCTCTCTTTTTAGGTCAGACCCCTACAGTTACATCATCGTGAAATTTCAGATTTAAATATCTGAAATCATCAAATTTACGATTTTTAAAACATCCTGTGACCGTGAAATTAACAAATGGGCTATGAATTGGGTAGGTCCCTATTTGTATTATGTGGTTAAAACAAAAGAATTTTCAGTGCAGTGGTAAGGGGAATTTGTTTTTTAACCTTTTTTTTCCCCTTCCCATGCCCAGTGGATATAATGACAATATTATGATTAATTAAACAGTTTCTTTTAGTATGAGTTACTTTCTTTTGTCTTGATATAGAGTTTGGTGGTGTACTTCGTTCACTGGAAGAATGTTCTTGCAGAATTCAGAGAGTTGATACAAAGCACAAAGTGCTCTTGATTCTCAAAAGCAAAACTTAAAAGTGAAGAGAAGAAATGTAAAGAATTAGTAAAAGCATGGAGGAGGTAAACAGTAAGGCCCTTGTTTTTAAACTTCAGAAAATATTTAAATGGTGCACTACAAAATCTTCAGTAATATATAATAGTGTTATGTTGTGATTATTTACTTTTCTGTAATGGTAGTCAAGAGAGATAAGAGTGTTTGGGACAAATTATGGACATAAACGTGACAAGGGCACCACAGGTTTAGAATCTTAGGGATTTAGGGTGGAAAGACAGCCTCAGGAGTCATCTAGTCAACTACCCTGCTTCCAAAGCAGGACCAACACCAACTAACCATCCCAGCAGCCAGGCTTGTCAAGCCAGGGCCTTAAAAACCTCTAAGGATGGAGATCCTCCACCTCCCTAGGTAACAATTCCAGTGCCCTTCACACCCTCCTAGTGAATAGTTTTTCCTAATATCCAGCCTAGATCTCACCACTGCAACTTGAAACTATTACTCCTTGTTCTGTCATCTGCACCACTGAGAACAGCTGAGCTCCATTCCTTCTTTGAACCTCTTCAGTTAGCTGAAGGCTGCTATCAAAATCCCCCCTCACCCTTCTGCAGAGTTGAACAAGTCCCAGTTCCCTCAGCTCACCTTGTAAGTCATGTGCCCAGCCCCCTGATCATTTTCGTTCCCCTCCGCTTGGACTTTCTCCAATTTGATCCACACCTTTCTGTAGTGGGGGCCCAAAATGATGCCATTACTCCAGGGTATGGCCTCACCAGTGGCCAAATAGAGCGGGTATATCCCTTCCCTCGATCACATTGGCGTGCTCCTACTATGCAGCCCAATTATGCCCATTAGCGCTTGCTTTGTCAACAAGGGCACACTGCTGAATTTCATATCCAAAGCTTCTTATCCACTGTAATCCCCAATCTTTCTGCCAGACGCCGTTAGCCGCGGTGCTAGCCAGTTTGGTCCCCAGCCTGTTAGCAGGGCATGGATCCTCCATCCTAAGTGCAGGACTCCTGCACTTTGTCCTAGTGACCCTCATCAGATTTTCTTTTGTCCCCGTCCTCCATTAGTCTAGGTCACTTCGGACCTTATCCCAACCCTCCAGCCATATTACCTCTCCCTCCATTTTAGTGTCATCCCACCAAATTTGCTGAGGGTGCAATCACCACCATCCAGAATCATTAATGGATGCTGAACAAACATGGCCCAGAACTGACCCCTGGGGCACTTTGCTTGTACCAGCTGCCAACTAGATTATCGGCGTTGCATCTAACTACCAGGTGAGTCTGACGATGTTAGCCAGCTTTCTATCCACCTATAGTCCATCATCTAATCCATACTTACTTTGAACTTGCTGGCAAGAATTACTGGGAGATATATCACAGCTTTGCAAAGTCAGGTTCACGGTCCACTGCTTCCAATATCCATAGAGCCTAGTTATCTCATCACAGAAATTTCAGTTAAGTTTGTCAGGCATGGACTTGGCCAGGGAACCATGCACCCCATCCTCAAGGCCAAAAGGACCTTGAGGAACCTCCTCCATGATTTTTGGAGACTGGGAGGCAACTGTACGTGTACTTCCCCGGATTCCCCTTGTTGCCTTTTTAAAGATGGGCACTATATTTGTCTTTTTCCAATTGTCCGGGACCTCCCCTGCTTGCCACAAGTTTTCAAAGATAATGGCCAATGGCTCTGCAATCACATCAGCCAACTCTCTCAGCAGCCTCAGATGCATTGCATCGAGCCCCGTGGACTTGAGCATGTTCAGCTTTTCTAAATAGTCCTTAACCTGTTCTTTCACCACTGAGGGCTGCTAACTTCCTCCCATACTGTTCTGCCCAGTGCAGCAGTCTGGGAGCTGACCTTGTCTCTGAAGACTGAGGCAAAAAAAGCATTAAGTACTTCAGCTTTTTCCACATCTTCCGTCACTAGGTTGCCTTCCCATTAAATAAGGATCCTACACTTTCCCAGACCACTTTCTTGTTGCTAACATAACCCTTCTTGTTACCCTTCACATCCCTTGCTAGCTGCAACTCCAATTGTGCTTTGGCCTTCCTGATTACATCCCTATATGCTCGAGCAATGTTTTTATACTCCTCCCTAGTCATCTGTTCAAGTTTCCACTTCTTGTAAGCTTCCTTTTTGAGTTTAAGTTCACCAACTATTTCTTTGTTAAGTGAAGCTGGTTGCCTGCCGTATTTGCTATTCTTTCTGCACATCGGGGTAGTTTGTTTCTGTGCCCTCAATAAGGCTTCTTTAAAATACAGTCAGCTCTCCTGGACTCCTTCCCCCCTCATATTAGTCTCCCAGGGGATTCTGCCCATCAGTTCACTGAAGGAGTCAGTCTGCTTTTCTGAAGTCCAGGGTCTGTATTCTGTAGAGATAAAGAATAAGTGGCATTGCCTTTTTACAATATCATGTATTATATAAAGTAGTCTAAATTTGCCCTTTAATAAAGATTTGATTTACCCCTTCAGTGTGACCTGAGAGAGAGATTTTGTTTTAAGCTCGGTGTTCCTGTGTAGCCTGATATAAAGAATATATTTCCATTAGGAATTGTGTGTGTATGAACAGAATAGGCCCCCTCAGCTAATATTTTCTTTTTTATGAAATTCAGGGAGGATCACAATAACTTTAAAATATGTTGCTCTGTGAGAATATGGATGTTCTGAAGATTAAATTAGACTGTCAAGATTCACATTTCTGTCATATCTTTTTACTTGTTACTGTTACCAATAATACTTAAAAAAACAAACAAAAAAAAAAAACCTTTTCCCCGCTAATCTGTATCATTTACAGTAATTTATTTTTCCAGTGTATTTTGTGCAACACTTTGTGTTTGCCCCGTTCGTGTGGCTCTTTCATGCAACAATACAGGCAAGAAAACATTTTAAAAATATAAATGTGTGATTGACCATCACAAATAATGGCAAGGGGGCTTGGGAATGTAGTACCTTAAACTATTTGCAACTTATTTTTCAATACTGTTTAGATTTCAAGCTGAAGTTACTCTCTCAAAGGGATCTGATTTGTTTTCCTAAAGGATTCTAAGGCTGTAGTGGCAAAGGAGCAGGAAGTAAAGAAGATAAAAGATGGGCTAAATGCTCTGCAGGAGGCAAGTGACAAAGATACAAATGCCCTGGCTGCTGCACAGCACCATTTTAATGCCGTGTCTGCTGGTCTGTCCAGCAATGAAGATGGTGAAGAAGCAACTCTTGCTGGACAGATGATGACATGCAAGAATGACATTAGTAAAGCAGAAACGGCGGCTAAGCAGGTACGAATAGAAGCTAACCATGTCCCAAACAAGCATTGATGTTTTTATTAACTTTGTCTTGAAAAGCTTGCTCAGCAACATTCCATTTGGTTATCAAAAATGCTTTACAGGGATGTTCTGTAACAGGCAATGCATGATAGCATATTGTATTGTCAAGGCTAGCTGTTTGTGATAACATAAATTGGGAAAATCCATGGCACTGACGTGAGAAAAAATACAAAAATTATAATTTTAGATTTAAAAAAGAAAGTCATGGTACTCATTTTTTTATGTTAACTTAATGTAAACATAAAAAATGTTTAAAATTAAATATAACCAGTTCAAACTAATTAAAGCCCTAAATTCCACGGTGTATATGAAAACCAGACTTATAAAAATTCATTGATTGGTCTTGCTCAGTAGATGGATACTTGTTCTCTTTGTTACTCGGTGTTTTAAATGATGGGAGAAAGCTCTGAAAGTTCTGATTTTGGCCATGGTAATCATGAAAAGATTAATTTTAATTTTAAATCATGCAGATCTGTGGGCAAGGTATGTTGGTATTTGTTCTAATTTATGCCAGATTTAGGCTAGAAAGTTAGGTTAACCCAGCTACATCTCTAGGGGGTGTGTGAAAAATTCACATCCCTAAGTGATGTAGTTAAGCTGACCTCACAACCCCACTCCTTGGTAGAGACGGTGCAAGGGGGAAGGAAGAATTCTTCTGTTGATTTATGTGCCACCTCTCAGGGAGACGGATTAACTAAACCGATCACTAATGGGTGTCTACACCGAAGTGCTACAGTGGGACTACTGCAGCATTTTTAATGAAGACGTAGCCTTAGTAATAGTCATTTGGTACATTCATACTAAATTCTTTGTCCCAGTCTCATTAATAACATGTTCCAAAAGTTTATCTTTTGAAACTGAAGGTTCTAATGTATGGTAAACACAGAATGAATTGTTCTCGATGGTGTTTTAGTTTTGGTTGCTTGTTTTTGTTCATTTTGTTTTTTAATTGGTTAAATTATTTGTTCAAACACTTGTGGACAAAGAATGTGTCTCTCTTCTGTCAAACTTTCATATGTGTTATTGTGCTCTAATGCACAGTTTTAAATTAAAACTTCAAACTTAACATATGCATAGTCCTTAGTGAGGAATGTGTTACATGATTTATCTGAAGAAATGTGGTTTTGAAAATCCCCAAGGGGGCCTGCTCCTTTTCATTCATTTACTAGCCCTAATTATCCTCTCTGAAACCTTCCCTCATCCTGCCTTTTAATATATGACCTAAAATAACACAGATGCACAATATCATAATTTTATTTCCAAACTCTGTCCCCCATCTACCATTGCATTAAATGCCAAGGATGCTATTTGACACTACTGTAAGTGATAAGGATCCTGAATGATAACCCAAGCACCCTGATAATGTAGAAATTCTAAATCTATATAATCATACTGTTTGAAAACCTCCAGGTTGTTTGTCCTGTGTTTCACTATAGGCTCAAATGAAGTTGAAACATGCTCAACAAGAATTAAAGACAAAACAAGCGGAAGTGAAAAAGATGGATGGTGGCTACAAGAAAGATCAAGAAGCATTTGAAGCTGTCAAAAAGCTGAAAGAAAAACTAGAAAATGAAATGAAAAAGCTAAACTATGAAGGTTTGTTGTACTGACTATACTGGTAGAACAGCAATTTTGGGATTGGTGGGTGGAAGTATAGGACGATCTAGAAGAATTTGGTGTGAAGAAAGAGCCTGGAAATATAGGAAGAGAACTCTGAAGAAATTAATATTTCTGCCATTTTAATGAATGGTTACTATTCCATTAATTAAATATGGGTAAATAGGTAGCACAACGGAATTAGTTGGGAAAATATGCAGCTTTCTTACTTGCAGCAGGTTAGAGTTCGTAGATCATAGGGGCTGTATGGTTGCCTGTTGAAGGTAAAAGCATACTAGTTTAAACTTACAGGCCAAGATTTATAAACTCTGAGTATTTAAATTGAGTCACCAGACTAAAAGTTTTCCCCAACCTCTTCCCAGTAAAGGGCAATGACTTTCATTTTCATTAAGGCACCTTCACACCACACTGTCAACATAAGTGTAACTCGCATCCAATTTGAGGCCCCTTTACAGTGTAAATGCAGAGCTAGAGTGTAAAGGGGCTCTAGTGTAAATGAAAATCCAGGCCAAAGTCAATAGCTAATGCCAGTGTTTGCCATTTCTGAAAATCCAACCAGTTTTAGTGCCTTACTTTAGGCACCGAAGTTGGAAAATGTCCTAAGCAAGGTAAAGTGTCTCGGAATTTTTTGTCTCCTCACTGCAAAAAGTTCATTTATCTAGCTAAAAGTACCAGTTGTTGTTTTTCTGTAAATCTCACTGAAGCTTGCAAGATTCCAGGTTTCTAATTTATGTCTCTTTGGAATATTTGGGTGCCAATATTTTGCTTAAATTATAGCTGTAAGAATCTTGGGAGAAGGAACGACTTCTCATCATGGCTTGGGCTACGTGCTGTGTACCTGCTTCTAAACTGCTTCATATCTAAATCTGCAAAGATTGTAACTAAAAAGTTCAGTGATATTTTTGTTTGGCTCTTTTAGGCAAAAAAGAAGAAACTCTTTTAGCAAAACGGAGAGAGCTGTCTCGTGACGTCAATCAGTTGAGGGAGTCATATGAAGCCTTAATGGCCAAGTTTCCCAGTCTGCGGTTTGAATATAAGTAAGGCCTCAGAATTGTACTCTAATGTTCACTAAACATCCTTTTTAAAAAAAAATGTCCTCTAGAAACTTTTATAAGATTGTGTAAACTCAAGAGAACGACAATTCAAGAAGTCATTTGTTTTGCTATTGGTATATAAATAGTTTGCTTCCCTTTCCATTACTGACTTTCTGTTATGGCATGATTAATCTGCCCAGGTATTTAGGACAATAATATATTACTGGCACTTACGCAGCTCTTTATACCCACGGATGTCCAAGCACTTTATAAAGGCAGTAAATATCATCTCCTTTTTACAGATGGGGAAATTGGGGTATGAAGAAGTAACATGACTTGCCCAAGTCCATCCTGCCAGTGGCAGGGCTAGTCTCCCGAGCTACAGTCCAGTGCACTCTCCACTGGGAGAAGTAAAAGTGAAAACAGCAGATGCATTTATTATATGCTTGCAAATGTTAGCTGCTTATTTCTGATGATATAGCATCAAAACTGTTATCCTTTTTGCTTAGAAATATTTTGGCAGCTAATTACTGATCAGTTTTATACTGTCACTATTGAGAAATGCAGTTTTCTTTAAATATCCATAGGCATTAGTATTTTCAGTTAGAGAAACATGCTATATCTTGTCTAAAGTTTGCTATGATCCATTGTTATATTGTTAAATTTTGTATGTGTACCTCTTTAAATAGTGCCTTTAACAACCTCATTCAAATCTAAAAGGCTAGTGATAACATGTAAATGATGATAAATCAATGACTTCTTACTTTTGAGAAAAAAATTTTTCATGAACGTCTTCATAATCTCCCCAAACCTCCTTCATGTAACTATGTAAAAAACTGCTTTAATGAAAGATTTATACCTCGTACCTAGTGAATAGGCTTGCTTCATATAACTTTAACTTAACGCCAAAATATGTCCGTTTATATGTCAATTAGAAATATTAGCAATGCTCCCAAATGTTGTTAGCTTATTAATAAAGTCAGTTCTGCATAACTATTTGTAGTGCCAAGTTTTATGAACAACTTGAGGCAATGTTGACGGCAGGATTGTTCTATTTATTCCACAGCTGATGGTTTACTTGGGAAACCTTATTTATTTGTTTATGAAGTTTTAAAATAATTTAGCTGTCTGTGGCTTCAGAATATTATAGCTCTGCATATTGTGGAATTTTTATATTAGTGTATGTGGGTTTGGAGTTTGTCATAAGCTGTTTTTCATCCTAAAGAAGCATAATTTGTATGCTATCATATCGTTTTAATTTATTTTAAGGGATCCAGAAAAAAATTGGAATCCAAACCATATAAAAGGGCTTGTTGCCTCTCTAATCACCGTGAAAGAGATCTCCACAGCAACAGCTCTAGAAGTGGTAGCTGGGGGAAAACTCTATAACATTGTGGTGGACACAGAGGTATGTTTCTTAACATGTAGCATTTGAGTACATCTCTTTGGCTGTATTCAACCCTGTGATTTAGTCATGCAACTTCTGTGAACGCTCCTGGGAGATGTGTAGTTAAAACTTTGTGCATTACGGCCAAGATTTTCAAAAGGGATTAGTGACTTGGGGTCTCAACTTCAGACAATTTAAAAGAATGCAGATTTTCAGGAAGTGCTGAGCACCTGCACTCTGAAAATCAGGCCCCTTTAAAGTATCTCCAGTTGATCCCCAGCCCCAAATTTGAGGCCCCTTCAAATCCCTAGTTACCACTAAAAATCTTGGCCCATACCAATACGGTATCCTTAAGCAGATACCTTAGCAAATAGTGCATTTACCTTCAATGAGTTTGAATTAATATAGATCAATTGAGTCATGCCTCCTTAGGCCAAATGTTAAACTCTCCAGTATGTGTGTCATTCCTGTAAGAAATTTTTTCAGTTATCTTAGTTTTCACAATTTGCTATGTGTTTTGATAGCCTTATGTAAATTTTTTTTCTAAATTTTAGGTTATTGGTAAAAAACTGCTAGAAAAAGGTGAACTGAAGCGTCGATACACCATAATTCCACTAAATAAAATTTCAGCACAGTGTATTAGACAAGAAACTGTGATGGCGGCAAAACGCTTGGTATGTCTTTAGATATATTCTTTTGCTGTGTATGTTTTTCTTTCTTTTGTTTTGTTACTTAAAATTGACATGCTTTGTTAGCTGTTACCATTCTGCAAAAGCACAATAGACAATACATGGGCTGAGTGGGAGTGGAGCAAAGAACTGAACTCACTCTTAGAGGAAGGAGGAGCTGAGCAGAACAATAAAGTTATGTGTTGCCAGTCTCAAAGAAAGGAGTGAGCCAAATAATGTCTGGGAGAGATACATTGCTGAACTTACTTGATTGTAGTGCCTATTAATACTCTGACTGGAAAAGGGGAGAGATTGAGTCAGGGTTTTTACCTACAGTCAAGTAGTTCAAAGGCACTTGCTGCTGATGTATTAGTACATGGTATTGAGGAATTCTAATGTTACAAAACCTTATAAGGGGAGCAAGAAACTGGATTTAAAAACTCTTTATCTAATTCTTGTGGAACACTAATACCGTTTCCTTTGACTGTTAGGTTGGTGCTGACAATGTGCATTTGGCCCTCTCTCTGGTTGGGTATGAGTCTGAACTGCAGAAGGCAATGGAATATGTCTTTGGAACAACACTGGTTTGTGATAACATGAATAATGCCAAAAAAGTGACTTTTGACAAAAACATAATGAAAAGAACCGTCACTCTTGGAGGAGATATGTTTGATCCTCAGGGGACTCTGAGTGGAGGTAATCATTATTTTTGTTTCCTACCATATCATCTTTGCTGACTAGCTTACTGCTTTAAATGTTTTAACAAATGCCAACAGTAAAATTGTATTTAGAACCTTACCCTGGATAACTGTAAAATCTATTTGACTGAAGATGTATTCTACTTAAAATCAAATCCCAGTTAGTCCCTTGATTTAAGAAAAATGGTCATTCAAAGAAGTCTGCAAGACATAAATGAAAATACTGGAACAAAAATATTTGCCTTATTTAAATTGTTTAATTAAAAGTTATGACTGTAGTGTTCCCTGTGCACATGAAGTGTGTTGGATAATCCATTTACAAATGTGATAGACAAATATCTCCAATCCAGGAAAAATAAACCAGCTTTTGTTTGGTACCAAAACAACATATGTCATAAGCTTTAACCAGGAAGGGGAGTCCATCTAACAGGGAAAAATATATCTTCAATTAAGTATTTCAGTTAAACCCAAAAATGTATTAATTACATAATTAAATGATCCAGTAAGGCAGGTACAGTAACTCCTCACTTAATGTTGTCCCGGTTAACATTGTTTCATTGTTATATCACTGATCAATTAGAGAATGTGCTCATTTAAAGTTTGTGCAATGCTCCCTTACAACATTGTTTAGCAGCCGCCTGCTTTGTCCACTGCTTGCAGGAAGAGCAGCCCATTGTAGCCCCATTGGAGGCTTGGAACCAGCAGCCCCCCATCAGCTCCCCTAAGTCCCCTGTGCAGCAGCCGCTCAGCAGGCTGTCAATTGCTGGGCAGTTCAGGTGTCCCTCCTCCCAGTGCCATGTGCTGCTCCTGCCATCTGCCTTGGAGCTGCTTCCTGTGCAGAGGCGGGGGAGAGGAGTGCTGATGTCAAGGTGTCCCCCTCCCCCTGCTCCTGTACCCCATCTCCACAGAGCAGGGAGGGACACCTCAGGGCTCAGAACCGAGGGAACCTGCTGACAGCAGCTGCTGTCTCAACTTGTTGATCTACTTAAAAAGGCAGTGTACTTAGAGTGGGGTTGGCGTACTTAAGGGGGAAATGTGTGTCTGTCTCTGACACACACACACACACACACACACACACACGGAGTTCTCTGTTCCCAGCTGGGAAGCTGCGGCTCCTCTTGAAGTGGGAGAGAAACCGCAGCCCTGCACCTCCCGGGGACAGAGAGCACTGGTGCCCGCAGCCAGAGAGAAGCTGGGGCCCCGTGCCTGCTGGGGACAGAGAACACCGGTGCCAGCAGCATCGGAATTCTGTCCCCAGCATGTGCGGGGCTGCAGCTTCTCTCCTCTGCCATGGTGTTGGACCATTGGTACAGTACCGTACTGTATTATGCTGTACCTTAAAGGGGAGCCAACCTGTTATTGCATTATATGCGATTTCGCTTTATGGCGGGACGCGTTATTGCGAGGTTTGAGTGTACTTCTATTCCAGGAAATCTAGGAAAAATAGTTGTAGATAAACATGCCTTAGTTCCAGAGTGAGGAAATCGTCTGACTGTGTTTGAGAACTATTATATGTTCAATCTTTGC
Organism: Chelonoidis abingdonii; assembly: GCF_003597395.2. Lineage (NCBI taxonomy): Eukaryota > Metazoa > Chordata > Testudines > Testudinidae > Chelonoidis > Chelonoidis abingdonii. The sequence continues at coordinate 122,737,659 of NC_133774.1, forward strand.
TTTATAAGCGACTCTAGTTTTGGTCTCGCATGTCTGCCATGTGAGTAGCCCAATTTTTAAACACATCCTTTAGTTTAAGTAAGTAATGGTAGGCAATCAATCATCTCAGCTTTCTGTTTTCTTTCACTAATCAGGCGCACGCTCACAGGCTACACCTGTTTTGTCCAAGCTTCTGGAAATGAAAGACATTCAAGAAAAATTAAAAACAAAGGAGTCTGAGTTAGACGCAGTAGAAAAGGATCTGGCAAGCTTAAAGAACACTGCTGAAAAGTAAGCGTTAAAATATACAAGCTTCTAGAAATTCTTTTTCTCTTTTTATTTATATTTTTATAATACTGTAGGAGCACAGAGGGTCGGATCAGGTTTTGTGTGAAAGCCAGAATAGTGTGACCACTTCACTACACAATTTCATAAGGAGGCAAGGAGATTTCTGGACAACATCTCCAGGAAAGTAGTAGCAAGAAAAGCTTATATTTTTGCTCTGGTTGGGAAAATAGTATTTTAGTACACACTGGTCCTTTCCGGAAAACTGTATTCAGTTTTCAGCTTTACCTATTCACTGAAGTGCCAAATGATTTTCCTGAGGTCCTATTCTGTAACTCCTATCCAGAATTTCAGCTTCTAGAGAATAAAATCAGACTAGGTGAGAGTTATAAAAACACTGAAATTGTAACAGTATCCCCCAAAGTATTTGCTATTTGGTAATTTAAATTAGATCTTCTTACTAAGAAAATATTTCTGTGTGAATTTCAATCGAAAATAATTGTGGAATCTTCCTTTTTATTTAAAGGTCTTCTATGAAATATACTTAAGCAAATAAGAGTCCTTAAAAATAAATAAAACACTATGCACATGTGCTTATTTTTCAAACCCTGTTTCAACCATTTTAATGATTTTTTCCAAAAACATAAATAAACAGAGCAAACCAGATTCAAACTTAATTTTTAACATTTCTATATCACTTTCATCTAGAATCTGATATTGTACAGTTAAAAAGATTTAGACTTCTTCATTTATTTGCTTTTTGATAAATAGTGCAGTTGCTGCACGTCCACTAAGAGGAGTCAGTTTAATTAAGCCATTGATGATAAGCCCTAGTAAGGTTTATGTACTTATTAAATTGTTCGAACAGACATTTTCCATGTATCTGAAAATCCTAGTTATCCACAGCCATAATGTGTCTCCAGTGTAGCCTTTGGGTAATCAGACATTCATATAAATGGACATGCTATTTTAAGGTGCAATTTCACAGTTTCATGCCAGTCCCCAAAGCTGGAGGAGAGAAAAGGAGTGGGGAAGTTGCTGCAGAAGACAGGAGACTCCTGGGAAGTGCTCAGGCAGCACCAGGCACTCTCAGCCTCCAGCTCTAAAACCACCAGTACAAATAGCAAGGGCTAAGACTGGCTCCTTCCCTTGGGAGTCTCAGTGCCAGGAACCACTCATCAGCACCAAGGAGACTCCTGTCCTCTGCAGCTACTCCTTTCCTTCCCCGTTTCCTCCATCCTCTGCAGTATTAAAATATGAAACTCCAGTTTATCCAAGTGTCCAGATATCCAAATGTTTTGGATGTCCCCAGGCCATTCAGATAAATGGAATTCTACTGATGAGACTATATGGGATTTATCATTGCAGATGTGTAAATGTTTGTCATATTGTCCTAAAGGATATGGCATGAGGTTTGAAGGCAGGAACTCCCAATTCATGGCTGATACTCAGCCTCAGTTTTCCTCATTGTAAAATGGAAATATAAATACTTGTCTATTTATCTCATGTATAGCTTGAAAATTTAAAGCTCTATATACCGTACGTAAGTGATATGCCTGTAACTTATCATGTGCATACATCTGATTATGTCTACTATAATCTGCTAAGATATCGCCAACTGAAGCAGCAGTGGGAGATGAAATCAGAAGAAGCAGAGCTATTGCAAACCAAAGTTCAGCAAAGTGCCTATCACAAACAGCAAGAGGAGCTGGATACCCTTAAGAAAACCATTGGTGAGATAGCAAGTTACTGAAAACGTGAAGGACATTATTTGGCTATTCATAGTGGAATTCTTTTATTTGCTTTCGAGATTTGTATAAAGCTAATAGCTTTTAGATTCCATTAAAAACCTGAAACTTGTTTTTTAGGGATTTTTGTTTTGTATTTGTTAAACATGTTACAAATTAAAATAACAATAGACTGATTAAAATGAGGATAAAGTTAAGGCTGCTGATTTTCTTGAATTCAGGATTTGTACTATACATAGTTTGAATCCTGAGAAATTATTTGAAAAATATTAGTTTTCACACAGACAAAGGAGATCTGGAAAGAAGGAATAGCAAAAGCATACAGGTTCAAGAGGAAGAAATAGGCAGATGTAGTGGGAGTGTCTCAAACAGTGTCAGGAGTGAAGGAACTGATAGGATACCAAAGATTGGTAGACTGCTATTCAGTGAATTAATTTGTTCATCCTATTGTATGTAAAATGTATATTTATCTGGCATATAAAGGGAGAGCTTATTTATTTTGTTTAACTTACTGAACAAATTTCAATCTTGCTGTACCCTCCCATGTATTTTATTTGTGCTGTTAGTATTTGGGCAACATTGACCCATGAACAAGGGAACACTGAAATTCCTGATCTCCTAAGTTAGTAAAAATTCTTATTACTCTTTTATTTTTTTTGTACTAAGCCTTTTGTTAAAATTGATTTGACACCTGAGTTATAAGTATATGTGTAGAAGTTTAGTTGGAAGAATTCCCAGGCTCAATACTATACTTTTGGATTCAGAGGAAAGTGAAGAGACACTAAAGAAAACCAAGGAAAGCCAAAAAAAGGCAGAAGAAAAATATAAAGTGCTGGAGAACAAAATGAAAAATGCCGAAGTGGAGCGTGAGAGAGAATTAAAAGATGCCCAGCATAAGCTAGATGGTGCCAAAAAAAAGGCAGATGTTTCCAGCAAAAAAATGAAAGAAAAGCAGCAGGTAAATCTTTCACTGTTGGTAGCAAGTTTAACAATCCTGAAAAATGGCCACAATGGAGCAGAAGTGTATGCAGAGGTTTATGATTCTCTTAAACCTTATCAGTTTCAGTACATGGATATTATTTGTAGTCATTGACATACATAGAAATTGGTGATGCATGATTTGTTCTAGAATCATAAATATGGTCCATTCTTCCTTTGTGAGGCTGTCTGATTATAATGATCTTATAGTTGTGGTTGTGGAGCCATTGACTTTCGACCTTTCTTCTGCAACCTTTACTCGGAAGCAAGCTGAATATTAAATCTTTCTATTCAAGTATAGTCCTTAATACATGTTCAACATATCATCTGTTTAGGAAGTTGAAGCATTAGTTCTGGAATTAGAAGAGCTAAAGCGAGAACAGGCCTCCTATAAACAACAGATTGAGGCTGTGAATGAAGCTATCAAATCCTATCAGGCTCAGATTGATGCTATGGCATCTGAGGTGTCCAAGACAAAGGTAGGTCTGGCAAAACTGGAGGTAGTTTCAATACCAAAGACAACTTTGTTCTGATATTTTTTCATCTGTGTGTAGCTGTGAATGGAGACTATTAAACCTTATACTATACATTATTTATTCAATTTGATGTGGATTTTTCTCCCACCACACAGGAGGTACATAGCCTACAAGAGCTTTATTCAGACTTTGACTGAATTTCACCCTCAAAGAATTTCTATATTTTCCCCTTTTTTCCTGCTAGTCATTTTCCTTTATTCATAATAAAGGTATAATTGGTTAAAAAAGAGAAATGACTGTCTCCTTTGTTTTTCAGACATCTGTAAAGAAAGCTCAGGAGGAGCTGGCTAAGCAAAAAGAAGTAATCACGGCTCAGGATAAAGAAATTAAAGCCAAATCTGCAGAGGCTGTAAAATATAGAGAACAAAATAATGAATCACAGCTTAAGGTTAAAGAGCTAGAACATAACATCAACAAACACAAGCGAGAAACTACTGATGCTGCTGCCAAGGTATCCCGGAACTCTACCTTTCTTTGTTTCTGTAACTAGAGGTGGTTATTTCAGTCACCGTGGGCAATGGAAATATTCTCCTTTATCTAATAAGTATTGTTATATTGGTACATCCTGAACTCTGAGAAACATCTCAGAAAAGTCGCAAGTGTTTATCTATACATTGTCCCATAGGCAAACAGAGCATGTCAGTATGGGAGACAACCAATGAAGCAGATGCAGTCATATCTATCGGACAAATCAAGTACCTATTAAAGAGGGTTGACTTGGAAACACAGTGGCAGAGCATTGTGTTGCCATTTGGGAAATCTAAGTTCAAGTCACAAGGTCAAACTCATATTCAAAAACTTTTTCCCATGTTTTGACCTTCCTGACTTTTCTTCAGCACTTGATGTGTCAGTGTTCTTTTGATGCTCAGCAAAGCTGCATTTTGTATACTGAGATTTAAAGTTGTAGAACAACTTAAGATGCTGATATTCTTCATGGAAATGCTCTCAACATGTGTGCTTTTGTGCATGTTTCCAGGTAGCTAAACTACTGAAAGACTATGAGTGGATAGCTTCAGAGAAACAACTTTTTGGTCAACCTAACACAGCGTATGATTTTAAAACTAACAATCCTAAAGAAGCAGGTCAGAGGCTGCAGAAACTACAGGAAAAAAAGGAGAAGTTGGGAAGGAATGTCAATATGAGAGCTATGAACATGCTTTCAGAGGCAGAAGAAAGGGTAAAAATGTCTTGCTTTAACCTCAGGAGTCTGGACAATGTGGGGCATCTCCCTTTTTGTTTAGGGGCAGTGTAATTTCTATCACCTGCACAGTACTACTTGGGGTCCCAAAGAAGTAAGGTGATCTCCTTAAGCTTTACACATTGTCTAATTCAGAAGTCTATAGCATGACCCATTTTATTTATTCTTGGATGCCAATACATTTTTAACTGACTGTGCATCCGCAATTGATATTGGGGAAAATCCTGACTTTCCACGGCAAAAGATTAGTTTCCTTCTAAAAAGTTCCATTCTAACTTTGAGTATATCAGTCCAGCATTACTATGTCTACTGCAATGCTTGATCGAGTATTAAATCAAAATGAAAACCTCGCCAAAAATATGGGCTGTAGCCCATGGTGTTTCAGGAAGAATTGGCCAGTTGAAATTTTAGTATCACTGTAGTTGGCTAGGATTGGCACATTTTTCGCGGTTAGGAGAAATTATCCTTTTGTACCAATTAGTGGTTCATTGTAATTTTTACCTGTTATTACCATGAGGGAGAGAAGTATCCCTCAGGGTTTAGCTTTACCCTTTGTTAATTGTTGTAGTAAATTTCTATAATGTATTTTAGAATAAAGTACTGAAAGCCTTGATTCTGCAAGCAGTTATACACACATTTTTAAGTTTACTCTTGTAAGTAGGCCTATTAACATGCTTAAAGTTAAGCATCTGAGTATTTACAGGATTAGAGCCAAACATGTCAAGTACAGAGTTAATTGAAACCAATTTTCTCTTCTAATTGAACCAGTATAATGACTTAATGAAGAGAAAAAGAATTGTAGAGAATGACAAGTCTAAAATACTTGCAACTATTGAAGAGCTTGACCAAAAGAAAAATGAAGCTTTGAACATTGCCTGGCAAAAGGTACGTTATTTCAGATTTAGCTTTCACGTTTTAGAGTTTTTTCTAAACATGGAGGATCAACTTTTATTCTCTTTTTTTTTTTTTTTTTTTGTTTAGGACTGTCAAGCGATTAAAAAAATTAATTATTATTAATTGCACTGTTAAACAATAATAGAATACCATTTATATTTAAATATTTTTGGATGTTCTCTACATTTTCAATTTCAATTACAACACAGAATACAAAGTGTACAGTGCTCACTTGATATTTATTTTTGAATGCAAGTATTTGCACTGTAAAAATCAAAATAAATATTTTTCAATTCACCTAATACAAGTATCAGAGGGGTAGCCGTGTTAGTCTGTATCCACAAAAACAACAAGGAATCTGGTGGCACCTTGAAGACTAACAGATTTATTTGGACATAAGCTTTCGTCGGTAAAGAACCCCACAACTGAAGAAGTGGGGTTCTTTACCGACGAAAGCTTATGCCCAAATAAATCTGTTAGTCTTTAAGGTGCCAGCAGACTCCTCATTGTTTTTGCTAATACAAGTACTGTAGTGCAGTATTTTTATGATGAAATTGAACTTACAAATGTAGAATTATGTTCAAAAAACCCCTGCACTCAAAAATAAAATAATGTCAAATTTTAGAGCGTGCAAGTCCACTTGGTCCTACTTCTTGTTCAGCCAGTCGCTCAGACAAACAAGTTTGTTTACATTTGCAGCAGATAATGCAACCCGCTTCTTGTTTACAGTGTAACCTGAAAATGAGAACAAGTGTTCTCATGGCACTGTTGTAGCCAGCATCACAAGATATTTACATACCAGATGTGTTAAAGATTCATATGTCTCTTCATGCTTCAACCACCATTCCAGGGGACATGCGCTAATGACAGTTCTGCTCATAACAATCGAACAGCAGTCACAGGGACCGACACTGTTTGTTTTCAATGATCTGAGTCAGATCCACCCAGCAGAAAGGTTGATTTATTTTCCCTCCTGCGGGTTTCGGTTCTACTAGTTTCTGCCATCGAAGTGTTGCTCTTTTAAGACTTCTGAACAGCAACGCTCCACAATGTTGCCCCCAGATACTTGGAATGGCACTTCCGATTCTTAAACTTGAGTCCAGTGATGTAGTCTATCTTCTACAATCTTACACTTGGCTACTTTTCGCGTTTGTAAATCTGAATGTAAAGTGTTCTAAAATAAATACACCATGTTCTGGGTCAATCATCCAAGCACTGCTATAACAGACGTAATGGCAAGATGTGCATAAAACAGAGCGGGGCCATACAATTCTCCCCATGGAGTTCAGTCAACCAGTTAATTAACACTTTTCTAACGAGCCATCCATCAGCATCGGATGCAGCTGTGTAATGTGGTAGAAGCATGAAGGGGCATATAATAATGTTTGGCATATCTGGCACCGTAAATACCTGCAGGCTGGCTACAAAATGCACCGCAAATGCCGTCTCTCTTGCAAGTAACATTAAATAAAGCTGGCGCAATTATCTCCCGTCAATGTAAACAAATTGTTTGTCTTAGTGATGGCTGAACAACGAAGTGACTGATGGACTTGTAGGAATCTGGAAGTTTAAACATTGTTTTGGGGTTTGAGTGCAAGTTATTTAACGAAAAGAATCTCCTTTGTAAGTTGCATTTCATGACAGTTTGCACACAGTCTTATATTAGGTGAATGAAAATAACTATTTTTTTTTCATTTTTGCAACGTGCAAAATTTGTAATCCTTTGATTTCAATTACAACCACAGAATACAAAATAGTGAAAATGTAAGAGAAGCACCAAATATTTAATACTTTCAATTAGTATTCTATGTTTAACAGTGCAATTAAAACTGCAAATTAATCGCGATTATTTTTTTTAGTGAATTGCATATCGTTTACTGGCAATTAATCAGCAGCCCTAATTTTTGGCATATGCAATACGCTTATGTCCATGTAGATATAATTGTCCCTTCTTCCGAACCACTCTATTTACCACTTGCTAGATTTTTCAAATAAGCCCCTTCAAATAAGTATCTTTTTTTGCTCCTCCTCTGCTCCTCCTTGGCTATGGGCAGCTTCCCCCATAAACATGCCGTGACTCGATAAAGTTCTTGTCCGATCATCATCGCTGCCTAAAACTGCTCCTTTGCTGTCGAGGCTAATGATGATAAACATTGACAACAGTGGTCGGACTGCGTGGGCATAGTGGTACTGCTATGATGCTAGTCAATCTTTGTGTCAGTCTTTCCTGTGTCACCAATCCAATGGTCATGTCTTCTTGAGGTAGAGAATAATTCCCATCTTTGTCTCCTGGCTATCATCTTATGTCATATGTAAACTATCCGTAGGGGCACGGGACCCATCTTTTGTTCTGTATTTTGTACAGTGCCCCAGCACAGCGGGATCTTGGTCATGACTGAGGCTCCTAATCTACAATAATTACAAATAAATCATGCCCAAAGAGACTTGAAAAGATTAACCAGTCAAACTCAGGAGTAGCTTTTTTTCTTGTTGTTCAATTGTACTCGCTAAGGTTCCTGCATCTGGTTTTTATACCTGTGATCATGCTCTGTATCTGTAACTCTGTCATTCAAAGTGGCAATGGGAGGCGGGCATCTGGGAGCATGGGTAGAGAAACTCTGTGGTTATTACCGTCCCGTCAGTAGCTATAATAAGAATTTCTTGGAGCAAATAATTGTTGGGGGTTCTTGCAGTGTGGTTCTAGATTTACAATTGTGTTTACGTATAAGGTACTAGAAGGTATGTACTTCCTATATATGCAGACACTAAGTTTAATGAAACGTATTACAGTGGGTAAACGTATGTGCATAAATCATACGCACTCGAAAGACAACTTCGCATGCGCGTTGGTTAGCCTCTGTATCTATCTTTTTAAGAAACAATTGAGAGACGTTACAATGAGGGTAGGTAAGTTCTTTAGAATTTTTTAAATTACAGTGGGGCAATAGTGTGACAGAATACACAGTATTTGCCCTGGGAATAAGGCACAGTCTCAACCCTGAGGATTCAGTATAGGCATTGATTTTAATAGAACTGCGTAATCCCATACTGTTTAACAAAAGGGATTAAGTAGGGGCTGTATGTGTTGTGTCCAAGAGGAGTTTTGCTATTTTGAATAGCACCTTCATCCAGATGAAATCCCGACGCGTTTATCACCTGAACATAACGAACGTACTGAAATGCAACCAAATGTGTTTAACTCCTATTGAATCATTAAAGAAAACGGTACCCAAACTTTTTCAGGTTATGTCCCCCTTACTCCTGTCTGCCTCTCCCTCTCTCTCCCCCTCCTCCTCTGGGCCGGGAGTGGGTGCACAGCTCAGGGAGAGACGGACGCAGCCCAGGAAGAAGGGGGCTGAGGGCTGGGCACAGCGGGCTGCATGGTGGCCGGAGAAGATCGGTGTGAGCCTAGGAGTCAGGATGCTGCGGGTGTCGGGCTACTGGCTCAGGCGCTCCAGCCCCCCGTCCCTCCCCGGGGTGAAGGCGGGCGCCAATGGGTAGAGCTCTCCACCCTCGGCTTAGGGTTATTATGGCTAGTTCTCTCTGACATAGCCACATACATAATTGGAACCTGTGAGGCCAGCAGCCTGACCCCACTGCTGCAGCCCCCTGCAGGGCCGTATCTCCAGGAGTGGGGGACCTGGACAGAAGTAAGGGGGCTGAGGCTGGGGCCAGCTGGGGGCAGGGGCCGAAGCTGGGCCAGGAGCAGAGCTGGGTGGCGCTCCCTCCATGCCCCCCCCCCCCGCTTTGGGGCTGGCCCAGGTCCCAGCTGCAACCCCCCTAAACAGTGCTTTGTGCCCTACAGTTGGGATACCTCTGATCTAGACTGTATTTTTTGTCTTGAATTATGGAACAAAGAGAGGATTCTGTACGGTCTGTCTTCTCACCATGTAGCACATGCTAATCTTCTGTTGGACACGCAATTCCATCAGGTTAAAAGAAACTGACTCCCGGGGGCAGAAATGAAGTGTTTGTTTATAATGCTATTTGTTTAAGTATGCAGCAATTGTTCATGATTCAAAGGCCTTTAGAAAATATTTGTGGTGGTCTGATTTGTAGGTGAACAAAGACTTTGGTTCAATTTTCTCTACTCTTTTACCTGGGGCCAATGCTATGCTGGCAGCCCCTGAGGGGCAAACTGCCCTCGATGGTTTGGAATTCAAGGTTGCCTTAGGAAATACCTGGAAGGAAAACTTAACAGAACTTAGCGGAGGTCAAAGGTTGGTCTGATTTTGTTTTTTTTACCTTTTCCTTTGTGGTCCTCCTTTTTTCCCAGAGGTAGATAGTTTTGCTTTACTTAAATAAAATACACATATATTTACCAGTTCACATTTTAACATCCAGAGCATATAACGTAAAGCGCTGAGCTAACTTTTATGTATCTACGTAATGGAAACATTCAAGAACAAAGAGAAATTTAAATCATAGATGAGTACGCTGCTTTTCACAGCTATAAAGATAAACTGTGCTTCTGCAGAGAAGTGGCGTAAATGAAATTAATTACAGGAGAGTTGCAATAACTCTAAAAATAATGGATCATATTGAAGAATGTGTAGTACTATTCCCATGTTTGATGTGTAGTCTCTGGCTCCTAGATACAAAATGTGTTCTTCCCCTGGTTCAAAAGAAATGCCACCATAGCACTGAAAGCTCTCTACCCCTCTAGCATATTAAAGAGGGGAGTTACTTTGGAGAGAATACCATTTTCTCTGCATAGCTTCTGGCAGAGTCTTTTAAAGGTGGATCTGGAAAGTGGAGGTCTAGAAGAATGTTGTTGGGAGCATGGTGAAGGAAGCAGAGGACTCTCTTGAGGGGAAGGGAGAGAATGATCCAGAATAGCTACTGGCTGACATAGCAACAATGTAGACCAATGAGAATGTAGCAAAACTCACAATTGGAAATGGGTAAAACAGCAGCATGAACTTCAAGGTAACAATCCAACCAGTCAGATGTTGAAAGGTTATTTTATATCATTATAAATCTGAGTTTCAGTATACCAGTAAACCAAACCAGAAATCTGAGTTTCAGTATACCAAACCATGGTATTAGCTATCTGTCCTACTGCTCCAAAGCTGCTAGTATCTGTCTACACTCACAGAATGTCCTTGCTGCAGCAAAACTGTGCTTTGGTGGAGCGGCCAAAGGGGCGAGAGAATTTTTTTTTCCCCTGTAGCTTATAAAGAATTACCTGTCCTTGGTCTGTTTTTAGATCTTTGGTGGCTTTGTCCCTGATCTTAGCCATGCTTCTCTTCAAACCTGCTCCAATTTACATCTTAGATGAAGTGGATGCAGCCCTTGATCTTTCTCACACACAGAACATTGGACAGATGCTTCGGACTCACTTCAGACATTCCCAGGTATGATCTTGCAAATATCTATATGTGGTGGTCTGTTTGTGTAGTTCATTACTCTCCGAGAGTGTTAGAGTATACAACTGGGGAAGCGTAAGTGCTTAGATCGGGGGTAGGCAACCTATGGCACGTGTGCCGAAGGCAGCACGCGAGCTAATTTTCAGTGGCACTCACGCTGCCTGGGTCCTGGCCACTGGTCCAGGGGGCTCTGCATTTTAATTTAATTTTAAATGAAGCTTCTTAAACATTTTAAAAACCTTATTTACGGCTGCAGAAACTACAGGAAAAAAAGGAGAAGTTGGGAAGGAATGTCAATATGAGAGCTATGAACATGCTTTCAGAGGCAGAAGAAAGGGTAAAAATGTCTTGCTTTAACCTCAGGAGTCTGGACAATGTGGGGCATCTCCCTTTTTGTTTAGGGGCAGTGTAATTTCTATCACCTGCACAGTACTACTTGGGGTCCCAAAGAAGTAAGGTGATCTCCTTAAGCTTTACACATTGTCTAATTCAGAAGTCTATAGCATGACCCATTTTATTTATTCTTGGGTGCCAATACATTTTTAACTGACTGTGCATCCGCAATTGATATTGGGGAAAATCCTGACTTTCCACGGCAAAAGATTAGTTTCCTTCTAAAAAGTTCCATTCTAACTTTGAGTATATCAGTCCAGCATTACTATGTCTACTGCAATGCTTGATCGAGTATTAAATCAAAATGAAAACCTCGCCAAAAATATGGGCTGTAGCCCATGGTGTTTCAGGAAGAATTGGCCAGTTGAAATTTTAGTATCACTGTAGTTGGCTAGGATTGGCACATTTTTCGCGGTTAGGAGAAATTATCCTTTTGTACCAATTAGTGGTTCATTGTAATTTTTACCTGTTATTACCATGAGGGAGAGAAGTATCCCTCAGGGTTTAGCTTTACCCTTTGTTAATTGTTGTAGTAAATTTCTATAATGTATTTTAGAATAAAGTACTGAAAGCCTTGATTCTGCAAGCAGTTATACACACATTTTTAAGTTTACTCTTGTAAGTAGGCCTATTCACATGCTTAAAGTTAAGCATCTGAGTATTTACAGGATTAGAGCCAAACATGTCAAGTACAGAGTTAATTGAAACCAATTTTCTCTTCTAATTGAACCAGTATAATGACTTAATGAAGAGAAAAAGAATTGTAGAGAATGACAAGTCTAAAATACTTGCAACTATTGAAGAGCTTGACCAAAAGAAAAATGAAGCTTTGAACATTGCCTGGCAAAAGGTACGTTATTTCAGATTTAGCTTTCACGTTTTAGAGTTTTTTCTAAACATGGAGGATCAACTTTTATTCTCTTTTTTTTTTTTTTTTTCCACCTGTTGCTTCCCTCCTCCCCAACCCTCCTGGCTACTGTGGTAGTGTCCCCCCATTTGTGTGATGAAGTAATAAAGAATGCAGGAATAAGAAACACTGACTTTTTAGTGAGATAAAATGAGGGGGAGGAAGCCTCCAGCTGCTATGATAGTCCAGGCAGGACATTAAAGGTGGAAGAGGGAGAGGAGCGCAGCCTCCCCGCTGCTATGATAGTCCAGACAGTACAGAATCTTTTCTTTAGACATGAAAGTGGGGGGCTGATAGAGCTCAGCCTCCAGTTGCTATGATGAGGACGGTTACCCACCGTTCTGTACCATCTGCTGGGAATGGCCGGAGTCATTCCCATTTTTTACTCAGGCCCCCGGCTGACCTCACCTGAGGCCAGCCAGGAGCACTCACAGGCTGATGATGACAACAGGATGATAGCAGTCATATTGTACCATCTGCCACCGGGAAGGGGATGCTGGTGTTCAGCGCTGCAGCACCCTGTCTACCAGGCAGCATGCAGTAGACATAGGGTGACGTTGAAAAAAGGTGAGAAACGATTTTTTTCCCTTTTCTTTCGGGGGCGGGGGAAGGGTGTAAATTGATGACATATACCCTGAAACACACGGGAAAATGTTTTTGACCCTTCAGGCATTGGGAGCTCAGCCAAGAATGCAAATGCTTTTCGGAGACTGTGGGATAGCTGGAGTCCTCAGTTAGTACCCCCTCCCTCCCTCCATGAGCGTCCATTTGATTCTTTGGCTTCCGTTACGCTTGTGTCACAGCACTGTGCTGTGGACTCTGTATCATAGCCTGGAGATTTTTTTCAAATGCTTTGACATTTTCGTCTTCTGTAACGAAGCTCTGATAGAACAGATTTGTCTCCCCATACAGCGATCAGATCCAGTATCTCCCGTACAGTCCATGCTGGAGCTCTTTTTGGATTTGGGACTGCATCGCCACCCATGCTGATCAGAGCTCCACACTGGGCAAACAGGAAATTAAATTCAATAGTTCGTGGGGCTTTTCCTGTCTACTTGGCCAGTGCATCCGAGTTCAGAATCTTTCCAGAGCGGTCACAATGGTGCACTGTGGGATATCGCCAGAGGCCAATACCGTCGATTTGCGGCCCCACTAACCCTAATCCAACATGGCAATACCGATTTCAGCGCTACTCCCTTGTCGGGGAGGAGTACAGAAATTGGTTTTAAAGAGCCCTTTATATCGATATAAAGGGCCTCGTTGTGTGGATGGGTGCAGGGTTAAGTCGGTTTAACGCTGCTAAATTCGGTTTAAACGCGTAGTGTAGACCAGGCCTGGCAAGGGCTCTGTCCATGAATTAATCCATCTATTAAGATACGGTCCACACTTTTTTTAAGAGGTTTGAGGACTCCTCCTTTAAAAGTATAAATTCTGTTCTTCTATTTTGGGCCCTTATGAAATGTGTTGAGAATCTTCATAACACTCCAACTTGTGCAGGAAAATGTATAGAGCTGAAGGAGTTTGTTCTTCAGGTGATTTCTGTGTGTTCATGTGGTAGAACTGAAGGGTCCTTTATAGGCAAACCACACACAATCTGAAGCAGAATCAGTATGGGTTTGACATACCTCACCCCAACTCCCCAGTCTGGTCTCTGTCTTCCTCCTGTTATTGAGACTAGATTCTCACCTGCACAAATTTGAGAGCTCTGAACATACTACTTATACTATCTGTTCCATGAAGTTTTTTGCCTAGGGCTAAACAAAGTGCTGCTGTAAAACAAATGGACTAGACCCACCCATCCAAAGCGGGAAGGACTGAAAAAGAGAGAATTGTCTTCAGGGTGTCACAGGGGAGAGTTAAGTTCCCTTCCCAGCTATGAGGGAAGAGGCTCACTTCATATCTGTCAGTGGCAGATTGTTTGAAGGGGCCTTGTTGAGCATCAGGGACTTATTTTGGGACATCCTAGTACATGGGACTTACCTTATTTTTTTCCCAACCAAAAGATCCCAACCCTAGAACTGGGCTTATATCTTCTCTGTGGTTTGGGCAGGGGAGGTTTCTATTTTGCTATGGTTTCAGGTGACCTATTCAGAATGTTCCTGGAGAACGAGTGCCCAAGACAATAGCCAATTAGGAGAAATGGAGCAGTGTATCTAAACTGTTGCTTTTAGACCATTTCCATACCTATATGAAAGCTTTATCAATCTTAATTTTAAAATCTCTATTGTCCTTTTACATTCAGATTATGGTTTTCATGCTGTGGAAACATTTTTCTTTCTTTAGTTCATTGTGGTATCCTTGAAGGATGGGATGTTCAACAATGCAAATGTCCTCTATAAGACCAAGTTTGTAGATGGTGTATCCACCGTGGCAAGATATACTCAGGCACAGAATGGAACTAACGTATCTGCACAGCAAAAAGCTGACAAAGCAAAACAGAAGAATAGACCCAGGCCCTATGTGGATGCTTGAAGAGCAAAGTTCCACCAGCAGCACTTTCTGCTGGAATATCCTGTGTTTCTTGTCTTTACGTTGAAGAGACTGGAAATGCCATTCTAAAAACACATTACTGAATGGCCAACTTAGAAAAAACAACAAAACGCTGAAGTGAGCATGAGGGGAGTCGGTGAATACTCTGGCCAGTTTTATTCTATATATTCTCTAATTGTAATTCATGTTTAAAATTCTCATTATATTTGGTTTTCTAAAGAGAAATATAGACTGAATAGCCACTCACTTTTTTGTCTCTTCAGTTGTTCATTTCTAGACACTTCCTCTGTTTTATCCTTCCTTTTTTGTTTTCATACCTGAATTTCTAACTCAGGCAAAGCATTGCCGTTGTATTGGCTGAAGCCAGGCTGACCAGGAACAGTTGCTACTTCTGTTGTGTCCCACTCACAATTCAGTGTTTTCCTCCATTTTTAAAATCTGCTTTTTTCTTTTTATCATGATTCCTTAAAAATGAGAAAAAGGTTCTTGTATTCTGACATCATGTAAATGTGTGTGAAATTTCAGTAGGGCAGAAGAATAGAGACTACTTAATGGAGTTTTTTAAATCTTGTATCAAAAAGCAATTGAAAATACTTGAGAGAAGCTTGATTGCTAAAGAATACAACATAAAAATAAAATGCTAATGGTTATACTGCTGACTTTTTCAAAAAGCAAAACAGGAAAGGTAATTTCTTATCCTTCTAAACAATAACTTTGGTACAGTTGCTAAAATTGCCATGTTAATATTTTAATTTGTTTGTGTTGTCAATAAACGATTTTAGCTCAAACATGAAGCCTAACTTCACTTTTGGTTTCTTTTCTCACCTTGTAGGTAACCACGTAGCAGAGTGGCATGTGACTATGCTTGGGCAAGTTTTAAATAAGCTTGAAGTATGTTACTCCACCTAGTCTTGGGGTTAGTTCTGTAGTTCATAACATCAGTGTCTGTTCTTGTTTAATTCAGCTAGTTAAAGGGAAAGATACTCTGCAGGAATCATTTGATTCCGGATCAAACATTTAAGGTATCTTGCTGACTTTCATCAGAATTCTTCAGATGGCAAACTACTGCTCAAAAGAGGTGTTCCCTCCATCAAAACTTACCTGGAGCTTTGCCAGGGAGGCATAAGACCTACTGGTTTTCTTGTAAGTCCCTTAAAGTTTGTTTCTGGAGCTTTCAGCCGTGTGTGTATAGATGCTGGATCTGGAAAGGAGATCAGTAGATTTGTTCCCCAGCAGTGGACAAATTCTCTTGTTATATCAGAAACAGAACAGCAAAAAACCAGATGCTCCATTGTATCAATCCCAGCGGTGATTCCTTTTAATTGGGTATGCTGTCAATATGCAGTGCATCTTCAGCAGTGCAGGAACAAGTTTTGAACTTTTTTTAAGGAAGTTTTTTGTTTTGTTTTTCATTTGCTCTTCCTGAAATCCCAGTCCACCTCTTGTTGGGCACTAATCTGGTTTTCCAATAGTTCCATTTTACTGATCAGTGGAGTTTTAGAAATACATTGTTTCCCCCCACCCAAGCCACAATGGAAGTCTGCCTGTGAGTTGCTTCCTTGTCATAGCAGCTTTCTAGGCTCATAACAATGTATCCTAGTTGACTGTCTAGAGCACCTGTGGCCAAAGGGACTTCCAATGGTAATTTGGCTGTGCTTCTACCAAGGTACTAATGGAGCTTAGTCATCTGGTATTATGAACTGAAAATGATCTGCTTCTCAGAAATAAAATGAGTAGGTACATGTATACAGAAAAGGACCCTCACCTGCATCTATTAGGCCTGTTTCTACAGCAGGGGCTTCTTAATTATTTTTTTTTAAATCATTGCTAGCCTCAGCTACCTCATCTCCCTTAAACCAATCCTTCATTTGCCATAATACAGATTTCCCCCCACTCTTAACATTTTCAATGTTCAGTGCAGTGTGGAGGGTAAGGGATACAGAGTTCTCACTGAAAGGAGTAGGAAAAGAATTGTTTGTAAAGCTTAAAGAGCTGGAACTAGAAGTTGATTGACATTGAACAAAGTCACTGTCCACTAGCATGGCAAAGGAAGCAGGAGATGCCTCATTGCTTGAATCATTGAAGACAATAAGCAGCCCCTGGAGCGAGTAAGGAGTAATTCTGCACGAGCTGGCACAGTAAAAAGACCTGTCATCTTGTGTCTTTGAAAGTTAGAAATCTGAGAACCAGCTACCAAGCAGCGATTTAGGTGCTGTGATACTTCACATTGCAACACCTCACGTTTTAGGTACCTAGGAAAACACAGGAACAAAGCTGTGATCCACAAAGCTGAGTTAACAGACAACGTTCCCTATACAGTGAACTGGGACAGATAGGTTTCTTAGAATACAATCCACAAAAGCCAGCAGACTAACCAGGGAGCTGCCAAAGCTAGCTCATGGGAGATGCTGATGACAGTGGTGTGCCCTAAATCAATCCAGGTTGTAGGAAGTTGTCTAGTTCTGTTTAGTGAGCCACAACCTACCACCTTAAATGAGGTGATGCTGCTTTTAGCCAAGAGGTTAGAGCACTTGCTGGAGACCTAGGAGACCAGGGTTCAATTCCTCCTCCTCTGCCAGAGGGGGAGAAAGTATTTGAAGAGGTGGTTCTCAGCTTACAGCAGTATGGGCCAACCACTGAGCCATGGGATGATCTGATGTAGGGCTCCCTCATCCTCTCCTGTTGAAGCAGGTTCATTCTGGCTAACCCATTCTGGATCTCTTTTTAAGACAGACTGAACTAAATACCAGTTCATTTTGCCATGCTGGTTTCTCAAGCAGAACAGCCCTTTAGAATTTGTCATGCACAAATTGTACCTTACAGTAATGAGTTATATAATTACTACAGCTGTCAAGCAATTAAAAAAAATTGCAATTAATTGCCCTGTTAAACAGTAATGAATACAATTTATTTAATGTTTTCTACATTTTCAAATATTGATTTCAATTACAATACAGAATAAAGTGTAAAATAAAGTGAGCACTACAATTTGTACTGTAAAAACGAGTATTTTTCAATTCACCTCCTACAAGTACTGTAGTAAAAGCTCTTTCTTGTGAAAGTTGAACTTAGAATTACATACAAAAAAACCTGCATTTAAAAATACAATGCAAATTTTTAGAGCCTGCAAGTCCACTCAGTCCTACTTCTTGTTCAACTAATCGCTTACAGTAGGAAAACAAGTTTTGTTTACATTTGCAGGAGATAATGCTGCCCGCTTCTTGTTTACTATGTCACCTAAAAGTGAGAACAGGCATTCTCATGGCACTGTTGTAGCTGGCAGCACAAGATATTTATGTGCTGGATTCGCTAAAGATTCATATGTCTCTTCATGCTTTAACCACCATTCCAGAGGACATGTGTCCATGCTGATGGTGGGTTCTACTTGATAATGATCCAAAGCAGTACAGACTCATGTTTGTTTTCATGATCGGAGTCAGATGCCACGAAAGCAGAAGGTTGATTTATTTTGGTGGTTTGGGTTCTGTAGTTTACTGCATTGGAGTGTTTGCTCTTTTAAGACTTCTGAGCATGGCTGCCACATGGTCTTCTCAGATTTTGGAAAGGCACTTCAGATTCTTACCTTGAGTTCGAGTGTTATAGCTATCTTTAGATCTCAACATTGGTAACCTGCTTTTGCGTTTGTCAGCTCTGCACTGAAAAGTGTTAAAATGACATGTTTCTGTATCAATCATCCCGACGCTAAAATAGGAAATGTTATGGCAGAATGTGGTAAAAACCAAGCAGAGGACCATTGCACTCACTGGGGGAGAATTGTGTCAGATATTAATTCATGCTTTTTTTTTTTTTTAATGAGTGTCATGAGCAGGAACCATTCCCTCTGAATTGGTGGGCCAGAAGCATGAAGGTCATATGAATGTTTAGCAATCTGGCCCTAAATACCTTGCAAGGCTGGCTACAAAAGTGCCATACTGAACACCTGTTCTCAATTTTAGGGTGACACTGTAAATAAGCAGGCAGCATTATCTCCGTAAATGTAAACAAATTGTTTGGCTTAGCATTCCCTGAACAAGAAGGAGCCTGAGTAGACTGAAGGCTCGAAATTTACTTTTTTGTTTTTGGAGTGCAGTAATGTAACAAAAAAATCTATACTTATAAGTTAATACTTTCATGATAAAAAGATGGCAATCACAGTAACTTGTAGGAGGTGAATAATAACGTACTAATCATTTTACAGTGGCAAATATTTGTTAAGCAAAAAATCTACACATTAATTAACAGCACAGAATACAATATATGAAAATGTAGAAACAATCCACATAAATTACAGATTTAATTGGTATGGCAATGATTTCCTTTTTTGAGTAACTTTCGAGTTTAACTGTGGCCTAACTGAGCAGCCCCTAAAGTACTGACCAGTGTGCAGGGCAGTTATTGATATAGCTTTTAGTAATAAGGTGCAAGGTGAAATAACCCCACCCCAAGAGACCTTAGTGATCTTGCTGCATCTTACCAAAGCTCTGGCAGTGAGACTGCCACATTCTACAACTGTATTTTCTACTGTGCATTTTGGTAGCTTTGATAAATAGTTCAAAAAGGTGAAAGTTACAATAATAAGCAGTGTTCAAAAAAAAAATCTCAACATCACAGCCCAGTTCTGCCTTTGCTGACATCTGTGCAACCCTTCTGACCTCAGCAGGCCAGAAATGCAGTCCATCCTAACTGGCAGTAACCCAGCTTGAGGGGCCACAGCCTGGAGCAAATCCACTATTTTAAATAATATAAAATGGTTTTATTTCCACTTTGGGAGTAGCTGAGAGATGGGACAGCAGCTTGAACTGCTCCTAAAGTGGGAAGGGTGACATTA
Organism: Chelonoidis abingdonii; assembly: GCF_003597395.2. Lineage (NCBI taxonomy): Eukaryota > Metazoa > Chordata > Testudines > Testudinidae > Chelonoidis > Chelonoidis abingdonii. The sequence goes on from NC_133774.1 coordinate 122,757,264, forward strand.
TCAGTCATGCATGACTAGTGCATAACATTAATGCCAGCTTTGAAGGTTAGAAAGTGCTGGATAGATGAAATTTTGACACATTAATAATAGGGAAAAAATTACCAGTTACTTCCAAGAACAGGTCATGCATCTTTATTTAATATTACCTTTTTTGGTAAGTGGGAGGGTTTTCTTTCAATCAGTCCATTTACACACTTCAACATCCAAATACAGATCACAATGAAGTCAATGGAGACCTTGCAACATTAGAAAACTTTTCTTAATATACATCCATTTCAGCAACAGCTTGCAGGTTATAATGAGTGCTAGTGTCAGACTTGCACACCTCACTCTTGGTATACAAACCAGCAGCACAAGAAATGCCCACCTTGGGCAAAGTACAGTGTGTTTTACATAGTGCAATCACTTTCAGAGGAAAAACTCTAGGAAGGCCACATCTATTTTTTTTTTCCTGTCAAGTTTACAAACGAAAAGGGGGGTGGGAATCAGACCTTTGTTTAAATTCATATCAACTGCTGTGCAGGTAGGTTCTGTGTATAGGCACATGCTGTAGAAGAATTCTGAATCCATACTTTTAATCATTAAAAACATATTGCTTAATGAGTCAGAGAGACTCTAATACACCATCTCCAGCTTCCCAGTAATCTTGGCCATAGTTGTCAATCCAGACATCAGAATTTCTAGAACCTCTTCTATGTACTATAAACCTCTAGCAGAAAAACATTTGTTATGGCAGCTAGCCCAGTTGCTCTAGCTAGGGCTACATAATCTTAGTAACTGCCTCACACTACGCACATCCCTGCTGAAATCCAGAGCTCAGAGACGGAGCGGTTGATTTCCTGTAACTGTCTGTTGCTATATGAAAAAGAATAAGTCAGACGAACAGCAACAGCAGAGCAACATGGGGAATTCTCATTTATACAAAAATGAGCTCCTGTGACGAGATTTCATGGAAGGCAAGTTGTTTAAATGGTACCATCTTATGCAAGTGATTTGCCCAATAAGCTTTTAAAATTTACAAATGTGCTTGGTAATCCAAACAATGTAAACAAACTGCATCTCCCTGCCACTAAGTCATAGTTCAAATGTTTTAGCACCAGCTCTCAGCACCAAGGGATTGCCTAATGTGTGCTAATACAAGATGCATTAGAGCTTGATACAGAAGTGCCATAAGATGAAGAGTCTTACCCCAACATTGGCTGAAATTTTCTGATCATATGGGTATGGACCGCACGGCCCTTCCCCCTAGGTACAACATCAGACTAATTCAACGCTTTTCCAATGCACGTGAAATAGCGCAGACCCGAGGGAAAGGTAGGTACTGAACACTCAATTCTGAACGTGCCAGCAACATAGAGAAATGTTTGTTGCAAGCTTATTTGATAATTTACCGGGGAAGAGAAAGTCAGAAAGGGACTGGAGGGAGTTTAAGAAAACGACAAGTCTTTCTCTGCTGAAATCCATCGCTGTGAGGTTGCCAACGCTCATGATTTTATTTCATAATCAGCAAAGCAATGTCCTACCCATGCTATGGTTACAATAGTCATTTTACATTTCTAAAGCCTGTCGTCACAGCATCCAGGGTTACGCCTTTTGTCTAAGAGAAAGGGGCGGGGGGAATAGGGTAGCATGGCCATTTAATCAAATAGAATTTTTACTCCATGTTAATGCAGATATGGTCTTTCTTATTAAATGCAAATTAAAAGTATTTTCTAGAAACCAGTGTGAGCTGGCAACTGATAGATGATATTGATTATTCAGTTTGTTACAAACATTGAGAAGTCTAAATTGTTACAGCGTTCCAAAGCAAGAACAGAGTTACAAACATGAAAAAAAACCTACTACTATAAAAATTTCCATCCTGGCAAACTAGAAAAAGTTGGGGGGTAAGCTGTCATTTTTTGCTGCAGTTAAGGAGTGTCATGCAAAACAACTTTGAGAAGACAGTGTTCCCCACCTGTCCTTTCTTACAGATCCAAACCACCTCAGCCCCAGACAGCTCATTAAAGTGCTCTTTTATGTGCATACTTCTGGAGAAAATCATTGTTTAAGATGTGGGAGGCAGGGATCCATTAGCTGTGAAGGGGGCACGGATTTGCTAAATCCACTCTGAAGTCAGAGATGAAGGAAATACGTCAACAATATTCGGCCTTTCACATTTCACAAACAGTGGGAGTGCGTGCCAGGGAGGACCAGACTGGGCTAACAGAGAGATGGGAGTTCTGGGATGAAATCTTGCCCCCCGTGAAGTCAATGGGAGTTCTGCCATTGATTTCAATGGAGGCAGGATTTCAACGCTTGTTAATATAAATATTAGTTGCCCACGATTTCCTGGAGAGACTTAAAAGAATCACCATTTGGGCATCACAGTATTAAACCTCCACACGCAAGGTACAGTGAAATGAAAATAAGCATTTCAACTTTCCAGAGCTGTTGGTTCTTCAGCCACCTTCAACAATTCTTTACAGGGGCATTTGGGATCTAGAGTCAATTAATTATACATCCTTTGCCTATTTTAAGAATCAGATGCTTCTTGCCCTTAATACTTTTTTTAGATCACACACCTATAAATCTTCTAGGGCAGATCATTAGAGGTATTTTTATTTACTGATACAACTATTTTTTCCACAACTTCAAAGTTGTTTACTAACCAGCTGCTTAAAACAGTAAAAATACAGTTAATGGGGAACAGAATTTAAGGCATTTTTTATTTTGGCCAAGGAATGATGCATGCTACAGATTAATCTTCATTTTCCCCACTTGGTTTTCAGATCACACTGCACTTGTTTTTGTTTTACATGGCACTTTGCTGTTGGTGTTTTACAATTTAGTCAAGGTTTTCAAGTGTTTTCTTCAATAATGATGCTTTCTCTTGCAGCTCGGGTCTGCTGTCCAATACCACGCTAGTAAGTGAGCCAATAAGGAGCTCTCTGCTTTCCAGTGGCAGGCTGTCCCACTGTTTAGACTCTGCATGGATAAAAGGAGACAGACAGCTGCATTTTCAAATTAATACCAGAATGATGCAAAGTAACTAGGCCCCCAGACACCATGAAACAAGAACTGCTTCGAGTTCTACGCTTGATCCAAATTGTAATTCAGGATTATCAACCATGTGGAGAAATCCAGCCTGCCTTACACAGATGCAAGTCCCATGGGCTGGCACAGGAGCTGTGCCCACCAAGGCCTGGCTAAATGTGGTTCACAGTGCTCAGCATGAGGGAAAGAGATTTGGGGGGCATTTCTTTCTCCCTTCATGACTGCTCCAAGTGAATCATAGAGCAGCCAGAAGAGCAGCAGGAAAAAGGACTACACAGCCCTCTGGCACTAAAGGAGACACACAGAGCTAGAGCAGGAACCTAAAAGGCTCACAGGAGAAAGTTCACTTAATAAAGAGCAATTGCAGCCATGCAGGACACTTGAAGGTACACCTCTGTTTAGGCCTTAAAGGGGATGGAACCCCAAACTGAGAGGCTAAATTCAGCACAGGTGTTACAAGAAGAGACGCACTTCCTGCATCAGCAAAGCGTCCTCCAGCCCTCCAGGGGGCAGGCAGCATTTCCAACAATGCCAGCCATGTAGCAGCATAGAAGGGCCAGAGCGCAATGCAGAATCTAGCACCTTGAGTCCAAGACAGAGGTGGAGATATCCTGACTCCCAGGAATGTGCTTTCTCCACCTAACTCTCCTTCCTGAAGGGTTCTCACACCAAAGGGGGCATACCTTGTATTCCTGACCTTAGATTCATCCACAGCTTCTCCAAGCATGACTCAGAATTTCTCCCTCCCACTTTTCCCGCCTCCACCCCATGTCAGTGCTGCACTGTCCTTCCAGGTGAGAATGGTTACATGCAGCTAGTCAATGTTGCTCCTAAATCACCCAGCAGGGTAAATGCAGAGCAACAGAAGGCATTGCCTTCTCCGCCCTTCCAGGCCTTGGGACCGCACACTGAGCTGGAATCTCAGCCTTGGCTCTTCCACATGATAAGCAGACAAAGAACCTCACCTTTAAGTTTTGTAAGCAGCACTTCTATCACAGACAATGCTTCTGTTCTGATGGAGGTGTAGCTCCTATTTTCTATGGAGAAAGAATGCATTACAACTTTCAAAGCTGAGTATACATCGGGGCACAAATACAGCTTTAGCCATTTGTTTCCACAAAGTACTTTAGCCTTTGTAGCTCCCCCACCATGTTAGGAAAGCATCATGCATAGCCTTCTAGTACAGTACCCACAATGCAAGTGGTCCACGTGTTAAAGAGGAATTGGAGGCTAACAAAGCTGGTGAAATTGCAGTACAGTCATATTCCTATATCGGAGCCCTTTAGAAACAACTCTTTATGTAGAGGAATCTCCTTTCAAATCAACTTGTAGCTTGGCAATGCTTAAAATAATCATCCAGTTATTTCCTAAATAAATAGGATATTTAGGTTATGTTATAGGGGCTTTCACCCAAAGCATGCAGCCAAAGTCACCAGAGACCAAGTTGTACAAGAGCTTCCATGGTCCTCAGCCCCTGGGGTCATATCCTTGTCCCACTGGCCCCTTTAAGCCACATAAAAGGATGGGAGTGGCATAAAGGGGCTCTCAGAGCCCTATATCTGCCCAGGGGATGATTCTCACAACACAGGCGCTGCCGACAACCTCAGGGCTCCTTCCTTGGCCATGGGGTTGGGTGCAGGAAGGGTGTGTTCAGAGCATAGCAGGACTGGGAGGGCACAAATATGGCCTCTCTTGAGAGTCTGTGGTGCACCTTTTAGCTCTGGTTTCTTTTTGCAGCCCATCATCTCCCCTCATCCTGAGAGGTCTGGGGCGGGGCTGCTCTCCTTCACACCGCAGGTCCCGGAACCGCTTCACAGCTGGGACGCAGCATGTTCTGGTCATGCCTCTCCCTCCCATCTGCTGCCAGATCTCCTGCCTCTGCAGCAGCAAAGTGACAGTTCATTTACTCCCGTCCCTTTATTATTTACCGCCCTTTTCAGGCAGTACTGACCCTTTTCTCCTTCCTTCTTCCTGGATGAGGGTCCGTGCAGCTCCAGCCCCTGGAGCCTCCACTGCAATGCCTTCCTGCTGAACCCCTTTGCCCCCTTACCAGCATGGCACAAATGCCAAGCTAGAGCCCAACTGTGCTCTACACGTGAAGGAGCCTTCCCAGGATCAGCAGAGGGAGAATTATGCCCAGCCTCCTCCCAGGCAGCCAACCCTAGCACCCGCATGGGTGAGAGGCTCTGAGTCAGACAGGCATGTTGGGATCCCTCCCCATGACTCCACCCACAACAGCCTGACCAGGAGACCCAGGGCAGAACAGAGAGAGGCTCTAAGGAGGACTTCATCCAGATGACCCAGGGGTAAATCTGGGAATGGGCCTTGAGCACCCTCAGGGCTCATATCCAGCCTCCCTCCCTATCCCCAGTCTGAGTCAGAGAACCGTGATAATGAGATCACATCTCCTGCTCAAGAAGAGTAGGATCCTGAAGGAGCACACTGCCAGGGAGACATTTCTCCGGGCTCTGCACAAAGCAAGCCACGTCTGGGTTGCACTCTGGTCACCATCTCCAGCAAAGCTTCCTCCCCACGCCCTTATGACTGGAGAAGTGTGTTAATTGGCCACTTTTCCTCAAATGGTCCCTTGAAATATGTATTAACTCCTTATGCTAAACAATCTGTTCTGCCTTGTATTTAGCTGTGACATTTCCCAGACCCGAAGAGCTCTGTGTAAGCTCAAAAGTTTGTCTCTCTCCAACAGAATTTGGTCCAATAAAAGCTATTACCTCATCCACCTTGTCTCTCTAATATCCTGGGACCAAGGTGGCTACAACAACACTGAATTTTTATACAGCTTTGAAATGACTCATCTGATGGCAAGCAGCAACAGGAGGCATGACCAGCGCACGCTGCATTACAGCTTTGAACTGCTTCCAGGAACCGCAGAGTGCAGGGGAGCAACCCAGACATAGCAGAATGATGGGAGATGGTGGGAGATGCTGCCAGCAGAAAGGAAATTCTTGGGTAAGAAATTTTCCATCCTAGACAATGATCATGGATCTACAGGACCAAAATAGATAAATGTGGGATATTGTTTTAGGTGTGAACTTGGCCTGGTTATAAAAAGTCTGAATGAAGACTGGGAAAATTATGTTTCATTCAGTTCTCCAGTCCCACGTGACTCATCTTCTGCAAGGAGAACACTTAAAAAAAGGTGACGTGATGGACATGTAGAAAGTACAGGAGCCTGCACAGCAATCTATCATCTCCAAAATCAAGATATTTACTATAGGAGAGGAAAGGGTGTTCCTGCTCTAAAAGAGTACGACACTTCTGGTCAAAGCATCACGGGCAGTAGTCATCAACAGCCATTCCAAGGGAGGGAGCTTAAAGGGAACTCAAGGTTGTGGTTGTAACGTTACAGATTACACTTCACTGAATATGTCTCGAAAGAGATTCAAATATATCCACCAGCCAGCTCCCAGAAGACAAGCCTTTACACGAGCTGTTCATCAACAGCCCCCTGCTAGGAAAATACATTTACCTAAAGAGAGTGTGATAGATGAGCAGGTTTCCAACAGGATTTCCGTCAAAGCCCCGGGGTCTGAGTGCGCCTCTTCAAAAAGCATTAACCTGGCAAATTTAAAAGCAGTGTGAGACTCGTTGTGCCGAAGGAAACAAGCCACTCTACGGATCTGCTTGGCTTAGTCTGTGGAATCATTACAGCCAACGTAATAGTGAATTTGTCACAATTTCATGAAAAGGATTGAAATGCCTGTGTGAAGGCAGAAATAAAGTGAAGCACAAGCAGGAAAATTACCCTTGAAAATAGGCGTTCATGGCCTGTAGCACTCCAAGCTGCACTTTCCACGTACTGTGTTTCAGACGCTCACACATTAATTTGCACAGCTCTTGCCAATAGCAGCCTGAAAACAACAAATTAAGGTGTCATTACATTAATAAGGGGAAGGAAGATGTGAACAATTCCCTACTATGTTCATGCTCCAAATTAGATCTGGCTTCAGTTACTGCAAGGAGATCAAAACATCCTCCTCCCACAAAGGACCCTGAAACCCTGGGTAACCCTGACAGGGCAACTTTCATACATGGGGGCCAAATCACAGGCAACTAAATCCATATTCTGTCATCTCAAAAAAAGGGGCCTGATCATTCAGAGGTGCTGAGCCCCCGAAATTCCTACTGACATTAGTGGAAACAGTAGGGGCTCAGCACCTGGGAAAACCAGGCCACTTATTTAGGGGTCTTGCTTCAGGAACCCCCAGTTAGAAAACATATGGCCTATATGTCCCATCCCATCACTCTATGTCTTGCAAACAGCTTGGTGCGTGGCATTTAGTGCACTTGTAAGGACTCTTCAGGGGTGAGCCTGGGGAAAGACAGAATATGCAGTTTACGCTTGTTGGAGTACAAAAGACAGCGTCTTCCCCAGTTACTGTAAATTACTGCCAGGACGGCGTATCCAGCAGAGTGCACCAACTGACCCCGCTGCTCAAGTAAATGAGAGCCTGGACATTCCTCTACACCCCTCAACATGCCTTCTGGTTGAGTCCCTTTTTTAAGCAAATGCTCTTTGAGCCGCTCTCTGCCAGCTTTGCTCATTATTTGTCCGATCCAACTCACGCTGCGTCTCTAGATTCCTAGGCCAGGCCTTGCCTAAACTCTCAAAGGCACAGAGCAGAGATTCCATCTGAAGCTCCTTTTCTTTTTCATTCTCGTCGTCATCATTCTTTGGTGAACCAGCTCCTACACTCTCATGAGAATTCTGGAGAGGTACCAGGAATGGGGGGGAAGACAGGATATTATACTTTGTTTATTCCACAGTATGCTTTGCTAACAACCAGCCCCTGTATCTAGTCATTATATAATCCACACACACCACATAGTTAGAGAACCTCAATTTATTGAAGTTCTGTTGCCATCAGGAAAAGCTACAGAAATGTTATTAATTTCTATGCTGTCTTTCATCGAGAAGGACCCCAAAGCGCTTTAACAGCACAGGGTCGAGTTTTCAGAGGTGCAGCACACTTGTAGTTCCCATTGGCTTCAGCCCAAGCTGCAGATGCGCAGCACTTGAAAAGTCACACTCTTCAGGATGCAGATGGGGGGCTGCAACTGGTAGACATCACACTGCGCAACGGTGGGTTTGGACGAGAAATACTATGAAAACACAGTGGGCAAATCCCTGTGGTTTGAGACAGTGTCATGGGATCTTTAGTTTCTGGCAGAGCAGCCAGGGACTTGGGTTTTAATGTCTTTCTGGAGAAGCATTGCACGCCAGAAACTACACGGAACTCCAGCTTAGCTTCACAGAAAAGGTGAGTGGCTAAGACAAGACAAATCAAAAAAAAGTGGGGATTGGGGAAAACCTTGTGAGAGTACAAGCAGGAGACGTTCACACCTGTACTGGACCAGTCTGAATGGGGAGAGCTTTTCAAAGCATCAGCTCTGAGGAAAAAAAGCCCCATGGCATGACTTCATCCAGGCAGTCCTACCACCACAAGCTGGTTTTAAAAAAAACAAGTAAATAAGAATGCTGAAGCATCACCTTCTTTATCATCGGAAAGACGATGTCCGCCAGCTCCTGGAAACGGTCTTCCTTTGTCACCTTCAGCACGTCTGCTGTACATCGGAGTGCTACCATCTTGTACTTGAGGTTCTCTTTGCGACACTCTTTCAGGACAGCCTGGACAACATCATTGACGCTGGGCTGATTGGGCACAGACTTCTGCAACTCTACACTGAAACACCGGAAGCACACGGAAGGTCAAACACAAGTTACGCCCCACGCCCACAAGGCTATTAGTTAAGTAAGCAACTCCAACACCTTGAACCCAGGATGCCACAGCAATTACTGCCACAATTCAGGCCTTCCATCCTTTTTATTTTAATACAGGTTAAATAAAATGGGTTATTCCAAACACACACACACACACACACACACACACACACACACACACACACAAAATATCTTACTGGTGCCAGTGAGGAGCCTGACTGGGCCCTTTTCTAGGCCTGGTATGGCCAGTTCAAAGTGCTCTAGACAAGATCTTCTGGCTATCCCCAAAAATATCCAGTAATTTGCAAGGAGAAAATGCAGCCCTAATGGCACTCTTCTCTGGGAAGTTTTTCTCAGAAGAAGGAAGGGTTCCTTGTCGTTTGGTGGAGTCTGGGGCATTCGCAAATGGGAAAAATGCTATTCAGGAGAACAAATCTCTATGAACAAAAGTTAACCCGTTAGCTCCGGAGTGTGCGAATCTCCACCAGAGGCAGGGAAATCCTTCTCCCAGCATTCACCACCGTACATACATGCACCCTCTGTTCTAAGGGCAATGTTTAACTCTCTGTGGCTCCATTTGCTCTCCGTTCCTTCCCTGTAAGTACATTTCTGTACCTGAGCTCTTCCACAGTCTTGCAGTATCTGTTGCTCCCTCTTCCTTTCTTCTTCCTCACACTTTTCCCTCTTCCTGTGTTCTTCCCCTACCTCCTCACACACTTTCAACACAACCCCCCTTCACTTCCTCCTCCATCTCTCATCCTCTCTCTCAACCCCATCCCTCTGTTTTTCCCACCTCCGTAATCCACTCGACCATCCATTCACCACCTTCACCATCCCACTCCTCCCATCCTGTCCCTACATCCACTGAGGAGCCCTGCTGCCAACTCCGGCTTCTGCCCAACAGCCTCAGATCAGCAGGGAGATGAGATAAAGTGTCTGTGTCCCAGGGGGAGATTAGGGTGGCATCCAGTTCCTATGACCTTCTACTCCTCCCTGGAAAGAGCAGGAGGCAATGAATTCTCCCTCAGCACAGGAAAAGGCAGTGGCCACGCATAAACAGGCACAGGGAATCCATTTAATTAAAACAATGCTTTGCTGTAGGGATGGTTACCTGCATGCAGAGACAACGCTGGCGATAGCTTTCAGCAGCTCCTCCTGTGAGCATTAAAACAAAAGTGAGACATGTTCATGAGAACAACTTCATCGTGAGACAGTGGCTTTCCTCCTGCATGGTTTTCACTGGTATCCCTAACTCTGTGGCTCAGGCAGAGGCTGCAGAAGCATCCAAATCCCACTCACCTCTGCAAGGGACACATTCTTTCCATCACTTCACTGTAAGCTGCACTGTTTTAATCTCATCCTCCCCCATCGCTCATTCTTCCCGTGGTGAACTAGCTCACTAGATGCCTACATTCCATGGCTGGGTTCTCACTCACACTGTCCTGGCTGCAGAGCTGGGCCTCAGTGTGTCTAAATGCGTGCTGCCAGAGGGATAGAAAGTAGTCTGAAGAACCAGATTCTCATTTACATTAAGGGGGATTTTTTTTCTTTTTTTAAACTCCACATGCTTATATGCGCTACGTGGAGCACTTATTTCCATTACCAACTGGGCATAGCTCAAGTTTCCCCATTTCTACCACCTTTAGTTACTGTGGTTCCATGCCTTGTCCATGCACAAAAAACATCTCATTTAAAAACTCGCTTTAAATCAAATAGGAACAAAGCAGTTTGGGTATCTGATCCATTGAACTGCCACACGCCTGGGCCAGAACACCTCAGTGCCCCTCTTTGTGTATCAGGAACACATAGGTCAGGAACAGTCCATCAACCAAAGCAAGATACATTTGGAATCATACTCCCTGCAGGAATGGGAATGTTTATGGCTCACTATGTTCTGTTTCTGGACTAAGGGACTGAACACCTGAGCCTCTCTCCATCCACTTGGCCCCAGTTGTTTCTTTACCTTTCCTGTCCACGTTCTTCCAGACAGACCTTGCAACAATGCACCAACCACCATTCCCAGATGGGGCGGTACCAGGGAACCAGTTTGTTTGGCAATAGATGACATGGCAGCCGCTCCCTGGGCTTTCATCTTCCAAGACTGGGACTGAAGAGCCTTCTGGGTAATGGTGATCAACTCCTGCATATACAATCTAATGCCACCATAAGTGCCTGTGTATCAAACACAAAGAAAAGCTGTAATTTTATGACATCAAAGGATCAAAAAGCTGATCCTCAAGCAGTAAAAGGATTCTTCTCTTCTGGCTGTGAGATGAGTCACCAGGTAACCTCCAGGTGACTCATCACATGGCCAAACAACTGGAAGTCATTCCAGCTCTTCCTCCTCAGAGGTTTTGTTTGCTAGATCCTTCAGAGCGGATTTAAGAAGCTGTTCAATTGTGTATTGAAGACGAGAGCTAATCTCCATCCCTTGATCTTGTGGGGATTAGAGTACTTCTCTTGTCAATTTTCAGGGAAATTTTATTTTTCTTAAAAAATCATATCCCTTACTAATTTGACGGCAGCAGTTCCTCAGGTCCTGGGGAAGAGCTCTGCAACAGTAACCTACTGACTGGCTGGGAATTTTGAAACCAGGTCACTAAACAGCAAAGAAAGAGCTAGCATGTCACTCGCAAGGGGCAAATTACACAGCCGCATCTTCCTTCATCCCAGGACATGAAGATGTTGAAATTGGTATCTAGAGCCCTCCTATTAGGTAACACCCACTCTTTGGAGTTAATACTATGAGCACCACCTAGTGGACCCCAAATCAAATGAGATCTTCAATTTCCATCAGGCTAGCACAGGCACTAGGCATCAGCCTTAATACCCCTCCCTACGTCAGCACCTGCAGAGAGCAAACTTCGTTCCATGAAACTTTTGAATGCTGGGTCTGAGATTTTCAAAAGCAGTTTAGATATCCCCCATTACCTCACAACCTATGCGGAGGGTGAGGGGCACTCCAGCTGGGAGTGTGGGCTCTAGGGTGGGGCTGGGGATGAGGGGCTCAGGGCTGGGACACAGGGTGGGATGGGGGGCATGAGAGCTCTGGCTGGGAGTGCAGGCTGTGAGGTGGGGCCAGGGATGAGGGTGCTCTGGTGCGGAGAGAGGACTTCCCCCAGCTCTCTCTCCCCACAGCAGCACCTGGGCTGAAGGGTTCTTTAAAACCTGTCTTCCTACTTCTGAGGCATGACGGCTCCATGTAGGTGAGCGCTGGTGCGACGTCCCAAACGATGGGGAACGGTGCCACTGAGGTGGGGACATGCAGAATGATCCCAAGGCGGGTTTACCTCTGGGCATGGGTATTGCCGGAGCCGGCGTGGGTGGCACGGTTGAGTCAGAATCTCCTGCGATGCCTGCAGGGCCTCGGGTGTCGATGGGACATCGAGTTAACAGAGGAGCTGCCCAGCACAGGTCTTGGCTTTCCTCTAACCCTCTCCTTTCCCTTACGGGAAGTGAGAGATCTTCCCCTCACGGTTCTCTTGGCTGGAGCCCAGGGAGGGGGATTGGGGCCGGCTTGTAGATGGCGCCAGCGGGGCACTCCACACTGACGCTGCAGTGCTTGGGGCCGAGTTGGCCCTCTGCTCTCGTGCTGGGGTCAGCACTGACTCCATCAGGAGCGCCCTGAGACGGATGCCTCTCTCCTTCTTTGTTCTGGGTTTAAATGATTTAGAGATGTGACACCTGTCGCTTGTGTGTCTTTTGCCCAGACACCTTAAACCACTACCATGAGGGTCACTGATGGGCATAGGCCACTTACAATGATCGCATGGCTTAAAACCTGGGGATCGGGGCATGTCCCGTCCCTAGGCAGAGTTCCATCTGGAACCAATCAACTAGAACTAACACTAAGGGTAACTATATACAACTATTTTACAGGAAAAAACATTTGAGAGACACACTGAACGACGTGAAAAGCTAGCCAAAGCAGCAGACATTCCAGCACTGTCGCTGGCGCCACAAAGGAACTGAGGGTGCGGGGAGCTGGCAGCACCCTTTATGTGCATGTGCGTGCCACTCCAGGGGGCGCCAGAGTGGGTCCACTATGGATACCACTGAGGGAAAAACTTCTGGCACCGGTGCATGTGGCGAGCACACACACCTAGTATGGAATGGACATGAGCAAGCACTCGAAGAAGAATTAAAGGTTAAATTTTTCACGAACTTTGTGGATGATTTTTCCTCTAGATTCCCAGCAGGCCCAGCAATAAGCAAGCGTCTACCGATCTCCAGATCAGCTTACCAGGTACATTTTCCTGCCACACTTCAGTCCACAGATTAGAATCATCCTTCTCTCCTTTCTCTTCATCTGGGACCTCGTGCATGCCCAGAAATGCCAGAGGCAAGACCTGTTTGGCATGGTTCTTCAACACGTCCGGGCTGTAGCGCCCGATGGCATGAACAGTTAAAGCACAGCCTATCCTATAGACCGGTTCTGAAGGACAAGGGGAGAAAACAATTACACAGTTTGGTCATTTGGAGCCAGAGACGTCTCTCCTTCGCTGGTGAGAATCCAGAGTCACTCCACAGAAGCAGGGCAGGGAGTCACACGGGTGTATAGGAGATGAGTAGCACTGTGTTTTCCATTAGTTATTCATCTAGTAAATTTACACATTAGCACACTGCATGAATGGGGATGAAAAAATACTAGAACATGTCTTCCCCAGCATCTCCCCACCCAGGAGCTGGTTCCCTGCCTCATAGGGTAAGCCTGAAATCCACCAAAACCCACATACCTTCCTTCTCCATGTACCAGCTGTTGAGCTTCTGCAGTAGTTTCTCAGTGCTACTATCCCGGGAGGTCTTTAAAAAAAGTCAGAGAGAGACTCAAATCATTTAAATACACATAACCATCCCCCTCCCCAAAAAAACCACAATATAATAAAATACAATTAGAAGACACTAGCTCACCCGAACTAGATGCCCCATAGCAAATGCAAAAGACTTCTGCACCACGCTGTTACGATCAGTCAGCCCATTGAGTAAAGCACTCATGAGTTTGCCTGTTTGAAAAGAGACAGGATTGATTCTGGTAACGCAGACTTGGACTTGTACCACTATGGGTTACAGTGCCTGAATTTTATTACATCATTTCTGTTTCTGCACCAGTCGCTTTCTTTAGTTTGTTAATTATGCATGAAAGTGTCCTTTAACAGGATGATAAAACTCCATCTGGCTCCATGTACACATGCAAAACCGAAACCTGTTAGAACAGCTGTCACTGGAGCATGGCCAGGAGAACAATTCTGCTGTTCTGCAGCTAGTGACACGCACACCCATCACTGGTCTGCAAGGGCATCTGGTTTCAGCCCCATTGTCCCCCAACCATTAAATTATATTTCCTTCTCGCAATGCAGATAAGCCCCGCCCAAGGCTCCCCAATCACCATAAAGCCTTGGATGCTCCCACAGTAGCTGTGACCCTGATCAGGTTGCCGGTAGGGACTGAACACAAGACTTACAGGTCTAACAGCATGAGGCACTACTGCCTGAGCTGAATCAGCAGCTCCATCAGCTTGAAGGCAGTAGCAGACTCATACACATGAGTGAGTCCTTACAGCAGAACAGAGACACAGCTGGGCAGCACTGCTGAAGTCCCATTCCAGGGAGGAAACGTGCTCTAGCTATGTCGGGGGACAGCTCTGTTATACCCTTAAATCCCTGGTCATGCTGGCAAAGGAAAACGTGCTTGCAACCGCAGTTAAAACACAGCTATCGCTAGTCTGCTTCAGACATGGCAGGGAGAGGCCCTAGGTCCATTTCTGAGCCACTCTCTCAAACCCTGTTAGAGCTTATCCCTACAACCCTTTTCTGCATGAAGGAGCTCCAAAGGAGGGCCGGAGAACACGAAGAGCACTCTGTGCTGGCAGCTAATAGCGACAATGGAAACCAGGCTATTCAGAGGAGAGTCTAAAAGCAACTTAAAGCAAACCCCTCTCTGAATGCAAACCTTACCCGAGTATGGCGTTAAGTCCTGGGGACACTGAGTGGTGAGTGACACAATGACGCTGGCACAGCCTCCCTGAAAGGGTGCAAGAGAAAAATCAACGTTATTAGCTTATTCTACCAAATCCACCGGCTGCACAACAAAGGTGAGGTTATTAGTACCCACACGTCGAAAAGCAAGTCACATGGGTGGACAGGAATCCCGATCGGAAATGAGCAGTTTTCAGCTGTTACAGCTGCTGCTTCAGAGTCAAAAGCACCATAATAAGGTTGGCATTGCATCATTTTGCCTCCCCCACTGCCCTAGTCTTAGTAAAGCTGCACACGTACCTTAGTGCCCAGGCCTATTCCACTTTTGATCAGCTCACATAGCCTAGGAACCAGCTCACCCAGGACAGACACATCCAGATACTGCAAGCACTATGGAAAGGGAAGGGATGAAAGAGTAAATCTTGCGGAGAAGACACTGAAGCCAGGCCTGTACCATAAACGGAAAAGATGCTATTTGCTTTTACTTCACTGCATTTGGGAGCTTATTGTATTGTGTAGCACTCATTTTAAAGGGACATGGTCAGGCCCCAAATATAGATTAGCAGCCTGATTCATCGCGCAGTTACACTGAGGTGACCTCACTGAAATCAGTGCTTGCCCCGTTGTAGAGCTGGTGCACCAGAGTGCTGATCTGGGCCCTTTTCTATTTTTAAGAAGATATAAAATAAAACCGCTATCAAGTAAATAAATTTGTGGATGTAAATTTTGAAGGGGATGTAAACATTGCCCAGCAGCCATGTGAAACCTCAACACCGCAGCGCTAACGCACCAGAACCAGAGAATGCTGAGATTATTTCCCATCTCAATTGTCTACGATGTTGATAACAAATGGCAGGAAATTTCTCTTCTAAAAAACCATGATTCTTTAAATGATCATGTCTCTAACACCAGAAACCCTATCAAAAGCATAACACTTTTCTCCATTTCCTTCCAAGGTTTCTATAGATTTAACTCAGTAATAAAAAAAGCAGCATTCCCATTCCAAGCTGTATTGCTCAAGGAGTTATGCTGACAGTACAGAAGCCCTCAGATTATTAGGACATTTGGCAACATTGTCACCAAGGGTAAGATTGAGCCATTAGGTGGAACCCAAGGCATGCTGCTTAAACTGGAGGCCTTGTGTCTCAAGGACAGCTCTCCAAGGCCAATACCTCCTGTGAGTAATTTGCTATTGTCCTTTACAAGGGTGTCTGCTTCTCCGAGCCACATGAAATTGCGTACACATGAGCAGGGGATGCACAGAAAACAAGATGGTTTTGTTTCCCTTTACAGCGGATGGCTTCGCTGTGAGCAGAGTGGGACCAGTGCCTGACTACTGTAGGGAGTCCTAGGGTCTCAGTGAGACCCAGAGAGCATCCACTGCAGGGGACAGCACAGTCACACAGCTGGGAGAAGGTATGAAGGCACCAGCTTCAGATGTGGCCTCTGAAGTCTTTAGTGCACCAGCACACGCAGCCTGTCATCCAGAGGTGCTTCAGAGACCACATCACCGAGACCACAGTGGCATGGAATGGCCCCAGCACCTCACAATGGAGGCTTTATTAAGAACTGGGACAGCTGACAGTGTCGGTGATTATATTCCTATCTGCCTGCATGTCACAGGCTGGGTAAAGAGTGGCAGTCACAGCCCCATCCCTTCTGACAACAGCCATAAAGTTCAAACCGAAGAAGAGGCCACAGCTGTACTTTTCACTCAGAAGGCAGCTCCTCCAGCAGAACGCCATCCCATGATGGGGTGCCTGGGCACCAGTGAAGGCTGAAATCAGGAAAAACGGGTGTGGAATACTGAATAACCTACACCATTTCCAACAGCAGCTGGATTTTCCCCAAAGGTTTCCCACTGAAGTACTGTCCTGGCCCAGATCTAAATGTCTAAAGCACTAAAAACCACTGGTAGGAGAGGAGAAAGGGAAAAACAGCAGAGTTCTGAGCCAGTGTCCAAGAGCAATTCCCTCACATTGCCTCCTGGGGACCCAAGCTGGGAACAAATTAGGAAAGCAGATCCTAGGGCAAGCGGAGATAAGACTATAGAAGAGAAGCATTTGGGCTCTTAAAGAAGCGGAGGAGTCCCTCCATGCTAGCATTCAGCATCCCCCTGAAATTGTTGGGACACCCATGGAAGAGCATTAGTTGTCACCCTTAAGAACAAAACACTCCTATGCTCTTCACCACATCATGGGCAGCTCCTCAGCTGGAGCCAACTGTCACAACTCTACTGACCTCAATGGACTCATGACAATGGACACCAGATGAGGATCTCCCCATCTGGCCATAGGGCAGTTGCTATGAAGGAGAAGGCAGGCCAGTAGCTACCTGTGTGAGGTACTGGGGGAGGGATAGAAGGGATTATCTCAACAAAGAGGTGGATAAGAGCCCATACCTGAGGAACTGTGACAATCAAATGAATGGTTGTCTGACAAAAGCCTGAAGAGAAGTTCCTCATCATGTTACCACTTTGGTCATTATCCACCCTCCCTCACGTCTACTTTAGGACCTTTTCTAAATCCAACACCTACCATATTAATTGTTTCCATCATGGGAGATGATTTAGCAGCACTAAGTCTTGCACTATCCATTGCAGCCTAAAGGAAACAGAACAAACAAAATAGACAATCTGAAGCCAGTGGAAAAAACCACATCTCAGCATCAAATGCAATGTGTTTCCTCACAAACTCTGACTAGTGCACGTTTTCAGATAACTACAGGCAAGTAGCAGACGTCAGCAATGGGGCCTTGGGAGATCACCGCAGTCTAATACCCCTCTCTATTAGGAGAGTCCAGGGTTTAATGACAGTGCTGAAAACACCCCCAATCTGATCTCCCCCAATCTGGAGCTTATATTATAACTAGCAATGGTGCTTCAGATGTTGCATTTCTAGGAAATAGGTGCCAGGTTTCTTAGTGTAGATGCAGCCTCCATATTTACAGAGGTCTCTGGCTGTTCCATAATTTTACTCAGAGCTGAAGTTAGACTTACTAACAGTTATTGTCAAGATTGCTTTTTCCCCTTTAGGAAAGATTAGGGGCACACAGTGCATTTAAAAAAAGTCCTCCAGCAACTCCATGGTTCTCAGTGTCATATAAAAACAAACAGATAACAGCTCAGTAGATACATTAGCTAAAATCCCTTAACATCTTGGGGTGCCTCTCGCTCAGAGAGTTGCTAATTTGTTTTGTTCATGTCTGTGGGAGCCTTGACGCTATCAATTCTTGTGAAACGGCTGTGAAAACATACTCCATAGTTGTTAGACTTACTTTCTCCTGATCCGTAGCGCGGAGACTCAAATAATTGAGAACCTGGGGTTCCAACACGCTTAAGGACTCCAACAAAGCTGGGATGAGCTTTGGTGCGTGAGGCTTCAGCATAACACCAGCACTTTTACTGATCTTCACAAGAGTGTTAATGCTGGAAAAGAATTGAAGCTCATGTCATCACAGAGCCTTTACAACTCTAATCATTTACAAAAGCCCTTTCCCCAAGTGTAGCTGGTATCCGTGGCAACTCTGTGCTGACACACCACTGGATTCAGATCTGCTGCATCCGTACAAATCTGGAGTATGTCTGCGAATGGAATTTTTCTGTGTCTTTTCAACTTAACTGAGACCAGAATCTTGCCCAGTCTCTACTGATATTTACACATTGTTCAGGCTATTTTATCCTCTCTTCCAGATTGCCTAGCATATCCAGTGTGTTGCAAAGATCTTATTTAGACACATCTGAACACAGAAACAGGAAGCAGCTAGATTATTAGATTAAGAGACACTATGCAAAATCAGCTCAGAAACTTCAGTCATCTCTGCACAAGTGAAACCCCCACCGTTTAAAACAATATGTTCAACTGCATCACTTCATTCCACACAGGCTTCTTCTCTCAAACATATTCCATGTGTTATACACTCCCTCAAACAATTAGTGGCCCAAGACATCTGCAAATGGACTGTCACTTGAAAATCAGGAAGGCAACAAAGTACTTTCAAACTCTCACAAGGAAGAAAACAATTCATGAGAGATTTGTTACGGTTTGTTGTTTTTTAATCTTGCTGGATAATAATGTTAATGGGATCATATTATTCCTGCAAAAGACAGCTTCACTTCAGCTTTTAGCTAACTTCAGAACCTTGGTTACTGCTTCATTTATTCCACGGCAGGATTACAAAATAATAATCAATGGCAATAAGTAACATTCTTTCATCTCAAAGGACCCAAAAGGGATACAGAAACTAAAATACATGCATTCAGCACCACTGAAATGCAGCCACCTCTGGAATGTGCACAACCAGCACAAAGAATGCTGAAAAAGAGCACTGCAGAGAGAGGAGCAGTGGAAAAATGTTGGCCAAGGAGACACAAGGGTAAATCCCTTTTCACGAGTACTTTACATGTACACATCATCATCTTGTGAGGACCCACAGAAGAGTCTCACATACTACAAACTGCACGGGGGTCCGTTTACTTGCTGCAGAAAGATGGACGGTTGTATTGACTCCTGCTGAGATGTGAACCTGGGCAACTGCAGTGTCTTTCATGTGATATCCCCAGACTTTACTTGAGCTGCTGGGTTCAGCAGCAACTTTCCTTAGGCTGGGGAGGGGCCTTTGGATGCCCCCCAGAACTCAATAGGTGCAGAGAGGCTAGATATTCTGAATGTGATACTTACACCATTGCACCAGCCCTCTTTAGTTAAAGAAACTGCACTCTAGAAAACCACTGGAAATCTCTGAGCTGCTGCTTTAACTGGATGAAAGCAGGGCGAGGCGAAAGGGCTATTTTTTCTGGGGATGGGGAGAGGGGATTAAAACGGCAAGTGATTAACAGATGCGCTGTGGTTCAGGTGAATAAACCAAATCCCCTTGGAACAAACACACGCCCAATCCCAAGGGAATTTACAGGATGTAAAACAAACCTCAGAGCCCGAACTTCCGTCACTGTGCTCATCATTCCTTTGTCCAGCAGGCAGGGCAGCAACACCGCTATAGTTCTCTGGCCCGCTGCGCCTTTGGTGGGGTCGCACATTTTCACACACACCTAAGGATAAACAGGAGAAGCAACATCACACACTAAGTCTTTCCTCAGATTTAACCCAGCACCCTCCCGAATGTGATGGGAAAAGTTATGGAGGAACCAGACCCAAGAGACTGGGTCACGTTCAGATTCCGTGTACGTGGGGGTAGACCACAGAAGTCAACACAGTTGTGCCTGGTCACGTCAGGTCTGGGCTTGTCTGTTAGAGCACCATTATTTTTGTATGGGGGATTAAACGCTCAGCCAAATTTCAGCTCAGTGCTAGATGGATATTCGCTCCTGAACCGGGGTGTGGAGACAGGAACCATGCTGCCCTCCAAACCCTCAACAATTGGATCTAGGCATGCACAGAATGGAAAAACAGGTGCTGTGCAGGTTATTTCAGCCAGATTGGCTCAAATGGTCAATGGCCACAACAGCGGGTCCCAAATTAGGAGAGTCTCAAACCCCAGGAAGGGCAGCTAAACCCTGTCTCGTCAGCTGCATTTCTAAGCAAATGTGCATGCACTGTACACTGTACGTAACACCACTCTTTACCGTCTAGAAAAAGAAGGGCACAAAGGGAAGCAGATTTCAGATGTTTTCCTCCATCATGTCACATTGATTTCAACAAGGGTTATCAGTGTGTATGGGATGCAGGATCACACTTCTACTGATCTCCACTGGGCTTTAACGTAACACTGCACCTTAGTACCAGGGTAGTTCACATGAGAGTAATTTGTATTCAATGGTCATTCTTGGACAGGTGGAAATTAACTATTATACACCACCACATACAATAAACCCACCACATACACAGTCTGCAATGAAGTTCAGTTTTACCTTACTTAAAGTTTTCAGGGCTAGTTCTGCTGCTTTTCGTACAGACTCCTACAGAAGAAGTAAAAATTCCATAAATATTTTATTTAAACTTTTTGTTTGATCATACCTGACCTACCCGGACTTTCCAGACAAGTATTGACAAATCTGATTCATAACCTGGCGGTTATGTTTAAAAGATCTGTTTGTGTATGGTCAACCGCTTATCACTATGTGTGTATTTATTTTGTTCAGAGTCCAAGAAATGGGAACCACATGCTGTGAAAATCAATTTGATCTTGATTTACGACTAGCTGTCATTTTTCCATTTAAAGGAGTTCCCATGCTTTGTCCTTCCATGCCACTAATGTTGGAGGATTTGTCCTTTTCCAAAAGGAAGCGGAAAATCTCTCCTGTGTGCTTTATTCTCTACTCAGAAGGATCGCTGAAGAATTCGGTTATACTGTTTTTACCAACATTATATTTAGGGCTGGTTTTATTTTTTTTGCCTTTCACTACACAGCGAAAATGATGCAATTCCAGCTGAGTCTGTGAAAGCAACGAGGCCTAACCTCTGCACCTCTGATCACAGCACAATTTCAGAAGCAAAGAAGCTTGAGCCCTGCTTGAACAGGCATGGCTGGATGTTAGGAAACAGAAGGCTTGATCCTGTAGGATGCTTAACACTCTGGCCTGCAGAACACTGAAGCGTGTGCTTCACTTTTACATGTGAGCGATCCCAATTGGACTACTCATGCGCTTGAAGTTAAGCATTCGCTTAAGCGTTGTGCTGGGTCAGGGCCAGACTGCTTGGAGCTTTGTAAGACTGAGCAGAATAGGAATGAAAAACAGTGTGTGCTGTATACACACCCTCAAACATAGTTGCTCTCACAGAGCTGCACAAGGTGCTCTGGAGAAGCTGTGTGGAGAAGGTCTCAGAAGGAATCCCAACACTTTGAGGAACCCATATGAAGAATTTCCCAAGCATTTTACTCACTGGAACCTGAACAGTGGTGAGCACCTGCAACTTCCATTGACTTCAGTGGGAGCTGGAGATGCTCTCAGGACAAGACCCTAGCTAATAACTGATTCTTCACAGAGATACTTTTCTAAACTTGAAGCAGATGAGATATTCCCTCCAGTATTGATAATTATACTTTTTGTAAGAGCTGACAATTTAACAGGAAGCTGTATTACCTTAATATCATCTTGCACTCGGAACAGGGTTTCCCAGATTTCTGGAAGTTTATCAATAATGTCATCCAGTGGTCGGCCTCTTAGTAAGTCATTCAGTGCTAGACAGCTGCAAACACAGTTTTGTTTTAGACAGGGATACAATACAGAAATAAAATGCTAAAAACCAAAACAACCCAACCCCCCCCGCCCCCCACATTACTGTCATCTAAACTTACTTCCAAAGGCAAGCCGTCCTTGGCAGGAAAGACCTCTGGGCCTAACTCTCATTTACATTAAAGCCACTTTGCATCATTTTGGCAATGTGAAGGGGCCTGAGTCAATGAAAATGTAACAAACACCTGCTAAAAAGCCCCTTCGCACTTCCAGAGAGATGCAAAGTGACTTTGTATAGATGAGAATCAGGCTCCCCCTCTCCAGAATAAAGCAATAGCTCATGAAGCCCCATCTCCTTCAACAGACGCCTTCATTATATTTCCCAGCCCTGATTCACTGCTGCTTTCCTCCAGCTTGACTCCATTTGATTTTGGAGGAGTGACACTGGCACAAAACTAAATTAAGGGAGTGGTGAATCACACCTGACAACTGTTACTCACCACCTTCCCCGACAAACCTACTCTCTCATTCAATATGGATCTGCTTCATTGCACATTTTAAAAAATGTGCTTATACCAAAGTACAACACAAAAGCCCACACACTGCAATTTGCTTCCCTTTACAACACAGGCAGATGGTAATTAAAGAAACTACCATCAGTGCAATCTGATTTCAAATCCTTGCAACTCACCTGGATCAAAATCAGTTTTCGCGCAGACACTGATGGCACATTATATGCTGCAATAAAAAAACCCGTAGCACCGAGTCTCAGAATCTGGGTCAGCTGGTTCAGGCTTCCTCCTCGCAGGGTGTCGAAGCCCAGGCTTCAGGCCGAGCCTGAATGCCTACACTGCCATTTTACAGCCTGAACCCCCTGAGCACGAGTCAACTGACCCAGATCAGCCACAGCCCTGTCACTGAATTTTCACTGCAGGGTAGACGCACCCCAGGAGGCACTGCTCCTTATGAGGGGTTTGAGTGTCCACAGGACACCGCACTAAGACTCTTCACATAAAGATTGCCATCTTTTTCCCTTACACAACGGGGATAGCATTTTATTCTCCCCATTCCTGCATTTCTCCAGAACTGCTGAACTAGTCTGGGTCCAACTTTTAACAACAATAAAATTCAGCCTTTGGCAGAGACCAGCCCTGGAAAACGTCAGCCAGAGAAGTGAAAACCGGAGAAAGTCATGAGCAACTGAAAAAGGTGGTTTATAACGGAAACGCTTAAGCAAGCGTAGTTACAGCTGCTGTAATATAGCTCTAGGTTTGTTTTCTAGCCCGTGCAGGATATTCTAATGAATCCACTAACTCCAGGTGGGACTGGAACAAAGACATTCGATGGATCAGGTTTGGAGCACAGATTAGGAGTTTACCCTGGTTTGCTGATAAGCTATATCAAAATGTTAAAACTAACAGCACTCTTAACAAAGCTGTATCTACCTGCACCCTCCTATCCAAGACCTTACATTATACACTGATAAATGGATTTGTCCCTAACTCAGCCATACACAGAATACGTCCACACTTCAAAGCCCCTCCAAAAACCCACCCAAACACACCACACACAGAGCAAGTCTCAGAACCCCAGGCCAACAGACCGGGCCCACACATAAAGGAGCTTAAAAAAAAAAAAAAAAAAAAAAAAGCAGTGCAGACATTTCTGCTGGGCTGGACCTGCCTTGAGTCCCGCCTGCTCACCAGGGGTCAGCTGTTTTTGAGCCGCAGCACAAACCCGGTTCTGAGCTCACACAGCAGGTTAAGTTTGCTATAGACAGTCCTAAAACCTTTGGAGGCTCTGGACCTCCCTCAAGAACAACTGAAATCAAAGACCCTTTCTTCAGGAACCTACCCAGTATCACAGCAGGCCAGGATGGGAGCCAACATGGAAACACAAGGAGTTGCAGTACATTCTACCTCAGCACGACTCTATTCTGGTGGTGGGTTCCATTCTGCCCACACACCCCACCCCACTCCTCGGCCTTTTCCCTTTCTAAATCCACTAGAATTTCTAACGACGTGTTGGCAGCTTGGTTTAAAGAGGAAGAGGTCACCGTTCAACTATACCTGGATTCTCTGATCCTCCACAGGTTGCTGGTCAGGTTATTAAGCAGATCATCCAGAATCTCCTTCATGTATTTATCAACCTGGTGGAAGAAAAGAAAAGAAAAATCATAGACCAGGAGCATCCTGCAGCTTCCCATCAAGGCTCTGGCCTTGCAACTGGATCCACATACACAGGTCTGACTGCACGACTGGGACTGTAGCATGCTGAAGTCCTGGTCTTTAACTAGTATCTGCCAAGGTTTTCCACCTTTCTAAGGAAGGTCTTTGTGGATGAGACACAACGCCCCCAGAGATACCAGCCAAAGTACAGCAAATCCTGATCAACTGTGAAAGGTCAGAGCTGACCTTGCGTGAGCCTGTTCTGCTTGGGCTGGCTCTCTTGCTTCAGTTTGGAAGGGATTTCCCCCGTACTGGTTCAGAGCCCAAGGCTGCGGGGAGCCACATTAGCCATATGGAGAAGGGAAAGGCTAGAGCCCTCCAGCTCTTTTGTTATGGAGAGGTTTGGAAGCAGAAGGAAACAGGTCTCTAGAAAGAGCAGAAGCAGCATATTTCCACATGCCTGAGAGCCTCTGAATCTACTTATGCAGTTTTTTATGGGGAGAGGTAGGATTGGGGCTGCTAAGAAGAAAACTGACTAAACCATTCCAGAGTTTCAGGAGCCCAGGGTAGAGAGGGCCTACCACTGAGCTCTCCTACCTCCTGTAGCTTGGGGACAGCTTCTTCCACTGAGTTAGCATCTGCTTCTTCCAATGAGCAACCTCCTCGCCACTTCAGGGAAGCTGATCATCTGATCTTTGGCTGCCACAACCCCAGAGCCCTCTTCAGCCATTGACGGGTGAACTGTACCCTCACAAAGCAGCAGGGACCCCTAGGGGCTTCTCATAAAAAAGGCAGGAAGTGCTACAACCCTCTACTTTATGGGGCAGCAGAACTTAAACGTGGCCCTTGCAGGTGAGCTCAGGAAGGTCCCTCCATGCATAAGAGGCAGTGTGGAGACATCTGTGGATCTTCCATTTCTCCCAATAAATTCCACATCCCCTGTTCTACTTGGTTATGTTAGAACCTATTCTACATAGTAAGAGGTTTCCTCCTTCTCATGTAGCACAGATCATCAGTGCCTTTCACAAGATGCTCCTCAGCTATTTCTTGCCAAGAACCCTGTTGAGATGCTCAGGCATGTGGCTTTTCACTTCCAACACCCTACAGACCCAAATAGGACATGAGAACTCATGCTCACTTACTGCAGATTTGTCGGTGACAAGCGCGTTCCAAATGCTGGTCATAGCCTGTCGAATGCCCATGTTGGGGTCAAACTGGTAACGATAGAGACGGGGAACCAGCTGGGGCAAAAACGGAGCCAGCTGCTCTCCAGCCTTTGTAGCAATCACGTTGAAACCAAACGCTGCTCCCTAAAATGAGGAAGAATGGATGCATCTGATTCACTTCAGCAGACAAGTGCATCTATTTGATTCGTTTAGGGCCCAATCAAGTCGGTGGCAAAGCTTCCACAGAGGTAAGCAATGTAGGATCAGATCCCTGTTGCACCCCTGATTTGTCATCGCTTAGTACATTCCCTGTGTCATCTCGTTAGTATTAAAGTGAAGCCAAATACTGACCTTAAGGACCAATCCCACAGCTTTGAGCCACATAATCAGCCTCCCAACAGGTAATGCAGCGCATGTGCAGTGAAGGGAGGATATAAGATATCAAATATTCTCTCTCCCTCACTCCTTTTCATTTTGAGGCATCTCCTCAGCCCTCCAGCTGGAGATGGTGAGTATAAATCTGTGCAGCAGTGAGCATTACAATAAGCAGCAGATTTTCCAAAGAAAATGTTTTCCCAAAAGGAATCAGCCAGGTAGGAGTTTTCCCTGCACACAACTATGTTGCATTTATAAAAACAGGACTTTAAAAAATAAAATAAAAATCTAAGGTTAAAAGAAGGGAGGGAGAGAGAGCGCAACTCTGCATTTCTTTAAAATGCTTGGGATTACTGCTTTGTATTCATCATGGTTTAGAGGAACTCAAATGGCACTACATCATCAGCCCTTCTGTAGTCAGAAAGGGGGATTGTCAGCCCTCATGCTGATGTGTAGCTATTCACCCAAGCAGTCCCATTAACATCAGTGTATCCGTGCAAAATAACTTCTCAGCAGTGGAAGTCAGAGGTCCAGAGTCTAGCCCATAGTGACAAGTGTTCGCATTGCTACAGTCACTATTGTATCACAGCTGCCATTTAGCTTCAGACAGAATATTGTGTCACAAATTTTTAAAAAAGCATGGCAAATAAATACAAAGAAACTCCATCTTCATCTCCTCTGCTGCGGCAGCAATCTAAGATCAGTGACAAGTCATAAGGCTACTATAACAGGGTGGCAGAATCTATCGCCCCACTGAGGATGGAGTGCTCTTCTGCCAGCAGACATTAGAATCCAGCATAAAGTTGCTGTGTAAATTCTGCTGACTCATTACAGCAGGTGCAGCTTGTTAACTCCACCAGGCTGTAAGAGAAAGGGGTGAACCTCTGGTTATAGGAGTCGAAGGGCAGAGATAGGGAGGTCCTGCAGGAAACACTGTGAATACCCAAGCTTTGGAAGAAAGCTTAGGCAGAGGCTTATATTCTGCTTAAAGTGGAGTTTCCAATAAAGCCAAATCCCAGCAAAGGAGCAGGTAATGAACTTGTGCAGAGCGGACAGGTTATTTGAAGCATACAGGAACACTGCCTGCCTGGTTATTAAAACAACTTATTTTGTTTTTTCAAATGGGCTAATGAAAAAGGATGTCATATTAATAAAATCTTAATTAAAAAGAAGTTAAAATAATTTTTTAAAAAAAATTAGAATGAATGACTAGGAATGATGGTTATCTGACTTCAGGAAGCATGACAAGTCACATTGTGGCTTTGATAAGGGGTATAATGGCTAAAGAATGTGAGCAGTTGATCTTTTGGTAAATAAAATTAAGAGTATTATTTCAAGGAGAGTGATTCAAACAGCTGGTGTGCTGCGACCACTGCTTATCACAACTGTCTCACTGCTACCTTGTGCTCCACCGTCCTCTCTGTCAAATCCACCTGTTTTTGCCTTAAATTTAGGATTTAAGCTCTTTTTGAAAATATTTGTACAGCAGCTATCACACTGGGCCCTTAGCCCCTATTTGTTACCACAGTACAATCAATCAAAATAATATTAACTATAATTAATTACGGAGTGGCATGTGGATTCAAGCAATGCAAATAGTATTAAAGATTTGTTTCAATAATTTGAAGAAATCTGTAATTTACCATTTCACATGCTGGTAGAGTCACACTAGAACACAGTATCTGTGGCCAGAAATTGCACACCAATTGTTATAAGAGGAATGATGCAATTATTGTGTTGTTTTTGTTTTTTTACAGCTCCCATAGGTATCTGCATTGTTGTATCGAGTTACCTTGCGCGAGTTCCACATGGCATGGTGGTTGGCCAGATTCATGAATTTATACACCAGGTCTGGTTGGCTGAGGTCACTAGCCAATGAACAAAGCTCCTTGTAGGTAGAGAGACCCTGACTTGGAAAGGCAGGAAGGAAAAATTAGCGTCACTTTTCAGTCACAGACAGCGCCATCATACCTAGAACTCCCACAGAGTCAAGTCATAACCTGGAGCAGAATTTAGTAAGTAATTCAACTAAGATATAAACATGTGTCCAATCAGTACTACAGAGAAAGAGCCATAGTAACCATTAGAGAGGTAACAAGAGTAATGCAATCAAAATTCTATACAAGCAAACATCCAGGAAGGATTTACAAGAAGAGTATGTAGCTCTAGAACATCAGTTTGGTTCATGGAAAGTCATCACTAAACCTACCCATCTGGGGTTTTGCCAAGGGCTCCCTGGAACACCACTGTTTCTCCAGTCACTTCATGTTTGACCCTGGTGATAAAACAGCCCAACATTAGCTTTTCTGTAACTGTTCGGGAACAGGCTATCATTCACATGCTGTACATTCGAATACCAATGATTGTGTTTCACTGTATTTGCCTGGTAAATTTTTGTTAGTTGGGACACAATCCTGTCAACTTATGCGCATGCTTAACTTCACACTGCGAGGCGTCCCGCTGACTCCAGCAAGGCGGAACATTATGCAAGTGTTTTAAGTCTTTGAAAGGTCAGGGTCTTACTGTTCAATTCCAAGTTAAAAGATGCAACGTATATAAACAGCTGCTTTTTAGTTCTACTTGTATCTGTTCCCATTGACTGGGGGTAAGGACCCAAACACGTATTTAGACAAGGTCTCTATCCCATTCCAAACAGCAAAATACAATTTCCATCTGCCTCTTAGTCCCAGCTACCATTGGAATTTTCTGTATATTGCCTCACTCTCTGTTTATGGTCCTCTGAAGTTAGTGGCAACACTCCTATCGATTTCTGTGGGAGTTTTTCTAGCCTGTGTCTAACGTAACTGCTTCCTCCTCTCAGCAGAGCTATACACTCTACCGCATAACATCACTACTTGCTATGTGGTCATTTTAGCTATAATTAAACATATTTAAACTATCAAAAATATTAGAAATATAAAAGCAAAATTTAATTTCCAGCTGTTATTCCTAGTAACGGTACTCCCCTGCAGAGAGCTGCTGGGACTATAAATAACCCAAAGCAGAAAGGACATTGGACTCTTCTGCACAAAAAAGAAATAGTTCTTCATTAAAACTTTTCAACCATTCAGCACAGCTCAATAGGCTATAGTTCATTGTACTTAGTTATCACACACTGTCAAACATGTGGGGAGTAGGTGAAAGTTGATTTCCACCATTCTGATCCTAAGAAACCTCTCTCTGCAGACCTGTCCCCCCCCCACACACACACGAAGTGGTTACATACACTGGAAGTTCTGTGCTCCTCATACCTTTTCCCAGTCATAAGCGTATCAACAAGCGTGGTGACCAGCTCCTGTTGATCTTGTTCACTACCTAGTTCATACACTAGCCCAAGGCCTTTTGAAGCAACGTCTTGGCTAAGTTCTGCAACAGATTTCATACAGTAAAAGCCAAATGTGTAAGTAGTAAGAAAAATACCAGTGAAGAGACAATTAAAATAGGAGCTAAAAAAATGAGATCTATGACATGGTTAAATGACATTAAAGGTG
This sequence comes from Chelonoidis abingdonii, assembly GCF_003597395.2. NCBI lineage: Eukaryota > Metazoa > Chordata > Testudines > Testudinidae > Chelonoidis > Chelonoidis abingdonii. The sequence goes on from NC_133774.1 coordinate 122,786,347, forward strand.
CTGGGGACTAATCCAAAACTCAGCAAAATCAATAGAAAGACTCCCCCAACTGACGTCCGTGGGCTTTAGATTAGCCCCCTAGGCACCATTTCTTCAATTGTATCTACGCAGGTGGACCCCTGTGCTGATGTAAATGGAGCACAGCCAAAGGTCTTGCCAATGTGGTGACAACTGCAGGATTGGAGCCCTGGTACACAAACCAAACAGGGGAGCCCCACTGGTCTCCACTCTACTATAATCCCAGGAGATGGGGAAAGAATGCCTTCCCAGGGAAATTTTGATGCTAATAGGTTAAGGGAGAGAGAAACATTTCATTTGACATTTCTGCAAACAACAGCATGCAAAGTGTCCATTTTTCAGTAAAAATTAATATTTCAACAAACATCTTTCAGTGCTGAACAATAAAGGTTTAGATAGTTTTAAGTAACTACACTGAATAGCAAAACAATTCTCTGTTAAGAAACTGTTTGTTCAAAGACAAAGCACATAGATATGGTATTACTTACCATCATTATCAGACAGAATTGAAACAAATGCACTTTGAATCTCCTTGAGATGAGACTAAAAGATGAAAGAAGAATAGGTATTTTTATTCTGTGTTTTTGCCTCCTCTCAATTTCATCTAACAGGGTCTAGCAGATACACTCCAACTATTTCATTGCTGTCAAAACTGCAGTTCAAACAGACATTACAAGGACTGCACTCATTTCCTTAGAAGTTAGAAACAGGTCATCTGAAGTTCTGAGATAATAATACCTTGCATTCATTGAACATCTTACCTCCAACCTCAAAGCAATTTACTAAGTAACATAAGTGTTACTCTCTTTTTGCAGATGGGGAAAGAAAGGATATTTTGGGTGGGGGGAGGGGGTGTGCGCAAGATGCAGGAGGGTGAGTGTCAAGTAACTTGTCCAAGGCTACAAAGTGAGTAAGTCAGAAAGAGATCCCCAAACTTCTAGCCCCTGTGCTAAATCAGAAGATTTTATTACCTCCTTGAAGCCCCACTATGGAGATGAGAACTCTGCAAAAATAACCTGATGTGGGGCAACTGTGCCAGTTTGAAATTTAATAATAGTTTAAACCTATGTAGCATCTTTCATCCCAAAGCATTTTGTCAACTATGTACAGACACCTTGCTGCTGAAATTCAGCCACCTTGGGATGGAAGGTGGCAGCCAACTGGCTCATCATTGCCTATTGTATCAGAGAGTGGTGGGGAGAGGAAATTTTGGCCAAAACTACTGGGGTAAACTGCTGTACTTAGGCAGAGGACGAGGGGATCTTTAGTGGTCATACAGCGTGGCCAGGCCCTCAGTTTAAGGTCTCATCCAAAAGATCCCAAACGCAATATTAGTTTATCTGCCTTTGGAGGGCAGAATTGATCCTGCTGGGATTTGAACCTGTGGTTCCAGGTAGTCTAGAAATTTCCAAACTGATTTATTCTTAGAGGTTTAATGTTTTGCAAAGAGAAACCCTTTAAAATTCCAGTGACACCAACCCCCTTCGCCTAAGGGAACAGGTCTTTGGGGCCATATCCTGGAGCCCTTATGGAAACAAAACTCACACTGACTTCAGTGGAAGTTGAGAGGCCTATTAAGGCCTGTAGGACTGCAGAAGCAATATCATCCCAGCAACACAGGGCATGCAGGTGTCACATGAAGATCTCAGTGAGTACGTAAGGAAGGAAAGAGGCAACAGTGGCGAGGGAGAGAAGGAAGACAACAAAGCAAGACAGAGGCAAGTTTTCACCTTAATTTCTTTGTGTGTGCTCAGCTTCTTCACCAGTGACAAAAGCCAGATGCAGGCTGCCTGCCTGATGTGGGGGTTAGGGCTGACAATGTGTTTATTCAAAATGAGGTCCAAAACCCAGGGGACCACGTCATTTACTTTCACATCTGTTCGGATGGAATAAAAAGATGAGGAACATTACACACACATTCTTATGGTCACTTAATGCATTCAATCAACTCAGACAGCTCTTCACTATGGTGGAAGCACTCACCCTGCACCTTCAGCACTGCCTATTCATTAAAAGCCCTGCGGGAGTTAACGGGAGTTTTGCATGAGTAAGGACTGCTGAATAGGCACCTCTTGGCCTAGTCTTAAAATATCCTTGGCCAAGACTCTGAACATCCGGTATGGGTTTGAAAAACGCACAACGATCTTTGAACTACTAGCACTATGACTGAATGGGTTAGTGTTTTATTAGTACCCAAATTCCCCAGAGGGACTCAATCTAGCTTCTCCCTAACCCTGCAAACACATATACATGTGCTTAACACTAGGCACAATTGAGGTCAATGGGACTACTCATACATATGAAGCTAAGCACATATGCGAGCGTTTGCAGGAATGGGGCCTAAGATTGAACCTATGGTTTTTGAAGGCAGCATTTTTCATGCTCACGTTCTTCTATATCCAAAAATCTGATTAGCGAACAAAATGTTCACTTGGGTGCATAAAGTTGGGTAGATATCCAAGTCCATGCACACGCCAATGCAGTTTGTTCATAGTAATCCAAGCGTTTGTGTACAAAACTTCTGGCAAGAACCACCAAAGAGTCCATTTTGAAGTCTGGTTTGGGAAATTTGTCTCTAACCGTTTTAAAAGGACTTATACGTATTAGCTATGAAATGAGCGTGGAAAGCATAATAAGTGATCAAAGCGTAAAGCAGTTAACCGTATAGTAGTAAGAAGCTGGTTTAAACAGCGCACACTTCAAAAAGCTTTTCATTGTCTCTCGATATTTTTCAGACTGGTAAAAATGGGAGGAAAAAGTCACTAAATAGTGAAAAACAGGCAAACGGACCGGTGAAGGGCCCAAACCTGCAAGGTACTGAGCACCACCCGGGAACTGCTAAGCGCCTCTAACTCCCACTAACTAGAATCAGTGTCCCAGAAATGCTCAGCTCCATGTAGCACAGTGCCCTCAGGTTCTTCATTCCACCTCCAAATCTCCCACATCAACAACGTATACCTGCAGGAGGAGTATACTCTTCCTCGGTGACCATCCAAGCATCACGGGCAGCCACTGAGCTGGTTCCTATTGCAGCACTGGTAATGGCTTCACCAACGGTGAACTGAAGTTCTATTTGCTTGGCCTGAAAAATACAGTAAGTCCTCCCTAAATAATCACCTTGTTACTGACCAACCCCAACAATTCTCACTCCAGTTCTGAGTAGAGCGCTGCAGTCAAGCGGCATTTTGCAGAGATTTTCAAAGCTCCCTAGTTTGGATGCTCAGCCGCCTGTTAAAACTGATGGCAATTCAGCGTACAACCCCCCACGGCAACTTTAAAAACCTCAGGCCTTTACTTTTACAAAATGCTTTATGGAATATTTGACAGCCTGCTATAAAGTGTTACTGTAAGTCATTAAAGCTGTTCTGCGTTTGTCCAAACCAGGGAACAAAGGTGATGCAGCGTCCTTGACTGAATACAAAAGGTTTATTCACTTTATTCAGCAATCCCAGTTATTAGTGTGAAATACTGAGGTTTTACTGTACTAGGCAGAAGTAAAATAAAAGATTCCCCTACCACCACTTCAGGGAACAAACTGCTGTTAAATGTTCTATCCAGACACACTGAAAAGCTGAGCAGCACATTCTAAGTTCAAGAGATGGAAAGAAATTCTTTTCCACTCACCAGGGACACACAAGTAAGATTTAGCTTTGTTCTGTGTCCCTCTACCACTTCCTCTCTATTCCTTTTACCTGCATCAGGAGCAGAACAGGCACGGAACTTTGCTACTCATTTAATTTATATTATTTTATTTTTTTTAACTATGACATGTAGCCCGAAGGCTTAATTTTCAAAGTTGATGAGCACCTGCAGTTCGCATTGACTTCAATTAGAGCAACAGCTTCTCAGTTCTCGGCAGAATCAGTCCTTCATCTTATAGTCTTTCAAAATTAGTTTCCTACAAGCTCACATAAATCCTTCTGCTCAAGGAAACATTTTATACAGGAAGCTCTCCTGTCCTCAGAAAAGTTCTAGGAAGAGAAGCACTGCATTTTGAAAGGCCCACTTTGAAGATACAAACAGGATAACCTTGTCATTTTTGTTCCTTTTATGATCACGTCATATTACAGGGCTTGGCCACAGCAGCATATTTGATATTCACTAGTCACTTCTGTATTTGCTAACTGCTCAATGTGATTATGATCAACTGAGAAAGTTAAAAACCAACATGCAAATACAGAACACTAGCCTAATGTGCAAGAAGTTTTTCACTCTCCCTTCCAGCATCTCATTCAGTAAATTAGCAACTCTGAAATACTGTGCAGAATGGAACAAAATACATTTCCAATATAGAGCAGAGTTCCGGGATTGACAAAAAACAAATTTTATATATATATTATATTATATATATCTATACCACACCAACATCATATATAATATATATCCACAACCACACACAACACACACACCGAGCAACGAGCCGAGCTGATTTTTTCTAAATGCTTAATTCACCTGAGGCTAACATCATCATCCATACATTTCTGTCCTTTGTTTAAATTTGTACAGGAACAAGAATATTTTGACATCCAATGTGTTATCTTTAGTCATTTTAAAAGACCAGATTTTCAGAAGCAGTCCCACTGACTATGTTAGTAATGTGCATGGGTTCTGGGATAGAAAAACTGAGGCGATGGGTTTTAAATGCACAGATCCTTTTACCCTCTACACCTTGCCTTTGCAAAACGAAGAACAGATTGATGGATGAGTCCTTCAAAGGCAGCTCATTTCCTTTGGTAAACGTGCCCAAAGTTTCAAAGGCCAGTACATTTCAAAGCTCATTGTGGTGTACACGGGAGAATGTTAGTTAGCCTTACTCCAAGAATCTCATTAGCTCATGCAACAGTTAGTTTCTGGTGGGGAAGTCTCCATCTCCCTGGAAAGTAACCAGTGTTGTACTTGCTCGTTCTTATCATCTTTAAACACAGAAATCCACAAGATTTTACTGCATAACCAATGTAAGCACTCTTTTTCAACAGTAGATACCTCCTAATTTGAAACCGACTTTTATTTACTCTTTCACGCCTCTCCACTTGAGTTTAATCACAAGCTGTCATTCCTAGAAAATCAGAGATGGGAAAACCTACTAGGTATGCGTACATCCTCCTGCCACGCATAACTTTTCTCCTAAGTGCACGAGCACCAGCTGGATAAAAAAAAACACTAGGAAAATTGACCAAGAGCATGAGTTTCCCCCTCATTCTATTTGGGGTCAGAGCCTAGTTCCCTTTCACACAGTTATGTCAGAGAGTGTTTCATGATATCTCAGCCACAATATCCCATTTTCTTAGGCTTGGTCTAACCCGGGAAGGGGAGATCGATCTAGGCTTACGCAACTTCAGCTACGTGAATAACGTAGTTTTGAGTCAGCCGTACTTTAGTGCGATTTCCGTGGTGTCTCACCCTGTGAGTTGACTGCTGCCGTCCCCCGTTGACTCCTGCCTATGCCTCTCACTGAGCTGTTAAAAACATAAACTAGTACAGACAGACATCGACGGAGGCACTCGGGGTCAGTTATATCGTATCTAGACTAGGCGTGATAAATTGACCCACTGAATCAATTTCGCCCGCGCAATCCGACGGTAGTGAAGGCATACCTTCAGTTTCATCCCAAGAAGATAAACACAAAAACTACTATTTATTCAAGGGATTTTCTAACAGCCTTTGGCCTAGCTCTCCTACACTGAAGCCAAGGGTAAAACTCCTACTAACTTCAGTGGGAGCAGAGTTAAACCAAGACTGAGCACTTTTTGAAAACGTCATCACCAAGGCTATAAGGGTGATGTCTCTCTTAACTTAATAGATAATCGCGTTAGCCTCAGAGAAAATATGCCAGAAACAAAATTAACAAACCAAAAAAATCTTGCCTTATTTGTTTCCTTGCCAGAAGGGATCCTGGCCAGTAAACTTTCAACAAGATGCAGCTTTGTAAACCCGGTGCCTTCATTGGGAATTGGCAAGGGGCCATTCCTGCCAATTTCCCCCAGTGCTGTACAAGCAGCAACTGCCAGGAGCGGAGAGGTGCTGTCCAAAAAGGAACCTACAGAGAAGCAACAGGATGACTTGGTTTTTGTCCCTACAACCTGAGTGCAGTCAGAAGTATATATATATATTTTTTTTTAAACAAGAGGCCAGGTTTTGCTCTACTGTATAACAGAGAGAATAAAGGAGAGAAGGCAGAGTTACAATAAAGTAAAACCAATTTAAGTGAGGAGAATGTATCACAAACATACAATTGTGTGCACCTGCTTGTCTCTCACATGGGAGTCTATTTCTTAATTAATATTGGAGTAGTGAGCATTGTTTACACCTGATCAGACAACAGTGATGGAGACAGTCTTAAAGACTGGAAAAATACATCCGACAGGTGTTACTCAGCATCAAGGCCACTGTCCGTTCATGCAGACAACCTGAGAAATATCCTGAACCAGCTGTGACTGGAAACTATGCCTACATAGTGTCAAGAACCACCAACGCCAAGGCGCAATACAACAGCCAAGAGCGACGTTACCTATTGTTTCTGTTGTGGTCTTTATGAGCTGGTCTTGTTCTGGCATGACGACAATATTTGGCTCTTCAATGTCATGCATCTCCATCATTCCGGCTTTGCTTTTGGCCAGGTACCTTCCTACTGTGAATCCCAAAGCCAACAAGGATCCATGTTGGATCTCCGGGTTCTACAGACAATATAAACACAATCATGCATTTTACATAAAGCATATATGAAAAGACAGACGTATAGGTACGCCCGCTGGAAAGGTACAGCACAAAAATTCTGAGCTACAGCCCAGCCTATGGGGCTTTCCATAAGTTGCCGATACTGTCAATGTTTTCTCCACAATTTAGACTTCCAGGGGAGATTTTCAATAGCTAAGGGATTTAGGAGTTTAAGACCCCAAGAAAGTCACTGGGACCTCCTTTCCTAAATTGCTTAGGATCTTTTGAAAACCTCCTCCTCAAGTTACCAGGAGGAAAAAAAAAAAAAAAATCTGTAATCCTTTAGTTTATAAATATATCCTTCCAAATGTGAGCAGTGCTGTCTTCCCCAGTTTGCACATACAAGAGACTGAAACAAGGGGTCATGTTCTGCTCTTGCTTACTCCAGATAAAATCCCTTCAATTCAGTGGAGTTACTCAAAATTCACACGCGAGTGCACAATCTGGTCCCGTCATTCCAGATAAAGTTAAAGCAAGAACATAAATTATTTCAGTGTTGATCTTTGTATTAGAAATGTCTAGCGAATGTCTTGTTCTGGATTCAGAATCCAGTAGTCTGGATTCATTTGAAAGGATACTCTGCAGGAATAAGGCTTCAAGATTTAAAAGATGCAAACAACAGAACTGCATTTATTTATTTTTAACGTTTTTGTTTGATCCTCAACATATTACTCTAAGAAGGAAGGGAAAAGAGTAGATCTAGGGGGGACTGGAACATCTCAAAGAGAGAATGAAAGTTCTCATAAAAAGTATTTCTTTTAAAGGGAAAACTGAGTAAAATAAAGGACTATTTTGTTTCTAATGTCTCAGCTTAGCTTTAAACCTGGAAGAAGTCCCATTTGACTTCAAAAAGAACATTGTGTTAAGGTACTAGTAAAATAGCAGATTACTGAGATCTATGTAGGAATTAAAATCAAAATAGTTCTTTGGGGAAAGGATTTAACTCTTTCCTTAGACTGCGGTAGGTGAGTCGCATCAAGAAAATTATTTGCCTGATTTCTTGAGAGGTGGGGGAATGGGAAGAGAGGCTGAATTCCTCACTATTTGCAATTCTTTTGGTCAAAGAACTCAGGTAAGCTCCAGGAGCTACGAATAATGAGAGGAGGAGAGGGGCTCAGAGGGAGGGAAGGAAACCCCATCTAGTAGCGATAACAATTGTGGGAGGTGAAGGCTGTGGACTGTAAAACCATGCCTTACCTAGCAAAGGCTGTTGAGTAGGAGAAGCTTTCACTGGCCAGCGGTGAAGGGAGGGAGGGAGAGAGCTATGGCTTAGCCATGAGAAAGGCAATGAGTGACCAGCTAAATACTTCCTAAAATCTGTGCTGACCTTTAATTGCTGATCAATAAAAACAAAACTTAACTGCTGGAGGTAGCTGGTGCAACGCATCATCATGCAATAGGACGATGACTGTTTAACTGACTAAACTTCGTAATAAAGTTTCCTAACTGTCCTGGCTGTGCTTAGGAGAAATGTCAAATATTGACTGAGTATAGTTTCAATTATTTACTTATTTAGAAAAGCTGTTCTGCTCAAATATGCAACATACCTCCAACAAGAAACTAACTAATTCAATGGTGCTTTTCTAATTTTAAAAAAAAAAAAAATCACTACGTTATAAATTCTGGATGGCTATAAGATTAACAGCTTCAATTAAAATGTCCCAATAAAAAAAAAAAATACACAAAATGGATAAAGAGAATGTAATTACATGATTGTCTTTTGCTGTCTTGATCAGTTGCTGTACAGAGGACTTCAGTTCATTTCCAGACATTGTGGACAACACTACAGAATACAACAGTGCTGCCAACTCACGCATCTCTTCCTTGTTTGTATTCATCATACTCTAAGTTAAAAAAAAAAACAAAAAAACGACAAAGATGGAATATACAGTACTTCACTGATGTTCTACCTTTAATACAGTAGCAAACAGTTCAGATGCAACTACCCACCTACACTCCATATTTTACTCTAGTCTTTTCTACCCTTGGACTATTATCATCACCACTAAGTAACTTGCTTAGGACCCAGTTCAGCAAAGCACTTATGTGCTTAGGTTTAAGCATGAATAGTCCTATTGTCCTCAAGGGGACTACTTACCTGTTTACAGTTAGCATGGTGCTTAAATGCTTTGCTGAATCAGGTATTTAATGAAGAAATTTCATGTTCTCCAACCATAGGGAGCTAATAACTCCATGGAATTGTACAAGACAAAATTGTTGTCTTGTACAATTCCATAGCGCCACAGAGTAAGTTTTCCTTTCATTTGCTCTTTCCGCTTCACTTGACAAAAAGAGATTAAACCTACTTAATGCGAAGGCTGCAAATCTCACAGACACAGAAGTCAAGAAATGGAAAAGTCACAGTTCTCACAGCAACTTTAATTCACTCATGTTGTTTGTATATAGTATTTTTTATTACCTAGGCTGTTAAAAAGGTCTGGTTATTATGGCAATGTTAGCATAACAAACATAATATTAACATTTGTTTCCTGACTTGTGTTTTTAAGTTTATAACCTTACTTTTTGCATTTAACTCCACATACACACACACACACACACACGTGTGTGTAGAGAGAGAGAGATAAATGCAAAAAGTAGAGTTATAAAACCTTAAAGAACATTCTCAGGTCACCTGAATCCTTCCGTTTGAATTTTGTGTGTGCATATATATTACTTACACACACACACACACACAAAATTGAAGGATTCACGTGACCTGAGATTATCGGGGGAAAAAAAGAAAAATGAAGTTGATCACTACCAGAATCCTGCCAATGGAGTTATATAGCGCGATTCAAAACTTACATCAGTATATTAGACTACCCTCTACCTACCCACCTCAAGAGAGCAGCCAGAGCAGCTCCTCTCACTGGTAGATTCTTACAGGGTGAAGTCATACCCATGAACTACCCTGACACAAGTGAAAGATCTGGCCCTCAGGGTATGTCTACACTGCACTAAGACGCCGGCAGCTGACCCATGTCAGGTGACTTGGGCTTGCGAGGATCTGGCTATGGGGCTGTTTAACTGCTGTGCAGACGTTTGGCTTGGGCTTTAGGCTGGGATTTGGAACCCTTGAACTAGACCTGCAACACACACAGAAAATAAAAATGCTGCAAAAAAGAACCTTTCACTCCTCAAGATCATGTAATCAGCTACCTGGAAAATTATTAGGTCTTGAAATGCCCGATTTTGTGCAGGTGAACAGAAAAAAAAAAAATCCACATATATGCAACATACCTTTATCCAATCTATTTTGTCAGCAAATCTGGTAGCTAGTTTTTCTGGATACACCGAAACAACTTCTAGAAGACAGTACATGACTGGCAAACCTAAAAAGAGTAATTAAAAAATCAAGTTATGGAAAATGAAATGCAATTTTTTCTATTTACAACTAATGGTAAAATAGGCAGATGATACCCCATCAAGGAGTTTAATGCAAATTTAAAGATCCCAGATAATATGGAAATTCAAAGTCATAACTTTATTTCCGAGTACCCTCTCTCTTATGGATGTCAAACAGACAAATAGTTAGTATGTGAATGCATATTTCTAGTAAACTGCTTTAATGGTACACAAGTAGTTTGTGATGAAACTTTAAATTGCCTCCGATATCTGATGAAGAGTGTCATTCCACAAGGGCACAGGCACGGACTTTTGTTTTTGCCCGGGAGTGCTCGCTCCTGTCCCCTCTCCTCTCATGTGAAAGGTGAGTGGGGCCTCGGAGGGAAGAGGCGGGGCAGGGCCTCGGTGGGCAGGGCCACAGTCCAGGCATTGGGGCACACAAAAGATTAATCCAGCCCTGTGGGTGTTGAGCAGCCCCTACTTTTTTCAGTGGGTGTGTGAGCCCCGGAGCACCCACAGAGTTAGCATCTATATACAAGGGAACTGTTCAGGTGTGTGAAGACTGTAATGAACACTGACAATGGCCTGGAAATTCTGACACCCCAGCCTAACAGATAATGTCGTGGCGCTTGCTCTCCTTAACTCCTTTCACAATTGTGTACGAGGGAATAGCTCTAAATCACAAACTGGGATAAAACAGTTTGAGTTAGTTCTCATTAGAACCTATGGTCACGGAAGCAAATTTCAGGGTATTGAGTATGCTTGGTCAACGCTCATTCATAATGTTACAGAAAGAGTTTTTCTTCTTTCCTCGGCACCATGGCCCATGGTTCCTCACCTCCAACACCAGACAACAGCTGCTGAAGAAGGCCAATATAGATTTGCACTGGGTTGGTTTCTCCACTTTTTGAGGAAGATGACGAGGAAGATATGAAGTTGCCAGACAGGAGGTTTCTGATATAGCGGCCAATTGCTGGAGCATGGTCTTGCATGTCAGCTAAGCTCTGAGAGGCTGGCACCACACCTGCACTGTGAGCAAGACACATTCGCAGGTACAGGACTATCTAAACAGAGAAGAGAACAAGATAGAGTTAAAGGTATTTCATAGGGAAGCAGGAGTCAGATCCAGCAGGCACCCTGGTTATCAGCCCCTGTAGGGGGGGGTGCAACCAAAAATTGTAACTCAAAGGGGGTGCTCAGCTCAGAAAAGTTTGAAAACTGCTGGATTAAGTCATACAGGTCAAACAAAGATGCTTCTAAACTGGTGTAACTTGCATCTTTTCTCAGCTAGTTCAGCATGTAAGTTACACCAATGTAGCATCCTTTAGCCTACGGTGTGTAAGTAACACATCACCTCTGAATTTGGTTCATTGAGTCTAAGGTTCATCACTGACATCAGGACCACCCTACCTGCTACCAAGCTACAAGAGCAATGTCTTGGGGGGTGCAGTGTCTTCTGTCTTTCATTTCCCACTGTTCGGGAGGGAGACTGTCAGTGCCTTCTTTTGTGAGGTTAGGATGCCAGGAGTATGCAAGAAGGCACTGTCAATACATCCTCCTCAGAAAGCCATTCCTTGACAGTGACACACCAGCTACTGAGCTAACCCAAATCTCCCTTTTTAGGGAAGCCTACTGAGGAGGTTGTGACAAAGTCAGATGAAGTCCCCAGAATTCCTTAAAGAACTGAACCCACTTTGCCTGAGTCCCAGGTCAGTGCCTTACAGACTATTACCACTGTTCTCCCAGGGTCCCATAGGTTAAATAATGATGTGTAAGAATGTATCATTATTGCCATGAGACAGACACAATTACCTCTCCAAACGTAGCAGGATTGAAAGGCAGGACTGCAGTTCCGGTCATGTATTTAGCAGGAGTTTTCATTCGGTGAGAGGCCTAAATAACAAACACAAACATTTAGCAGGGTACACTCCAGACTGTGAATGGCACACATATTTAATAATAATAATAATCTTTTCTGCTGCAACTAATTGTACCACTGTCTTCCATTCAGCAAATGTAATTATAAGCAAAACACTCTGCGCAAAATGCAGCTAACCAGAAGATCTCAAAAGCGCTTTAGAATCATTAATTAAAGCTCACAACTAGAGCTGGAATTTCCTTCCACAGGAAAACCTAGACATTTTTTTAAAAAAATTATTCAGAAAAAAAACATTTAATTTCAAAAATTTCAAACCAAATTCCAAAAAAGCTTCCAAGCTTGAAGACTGCCAGCTCAGGCTAGCAAGAAGTCAGAAAGCTTAGAAGCCAGCAGGAAACCAGCCTGATTTCCCCTGGAAACTCATCAAAAATCAACACATTCCCACAGAATGCTTCAGTTCCGACAAATCAACATCTTCCAAGAGTAAAAGGTTCTGTTAGACATCTTCCAACCAGCCTTACTTTCAACACCCCAATAAGGTAGGCAGACATTACTTTATCAGCATGTACGATGGCTCTAGACCTGGATTCAACAATTGTGGAATCAATTATGTCCTCAAATTCTTTGCTTAACTGGGGCCCTAATGAGGCACAGACAGCTTAAGCAAGCGTCCAAAGTCAAATGGGTGAATGAGTGGAAGACTTTGGATCAGAGCCCATTACTCCAGGCTCTCAAAACACTGGATCTTACTCCTCCTTTAAATTTAGTTCTCTAGATTTTTAGAACAAGTGTTAATGTGTAGGGAAGTCATTTTGCACACTGACCCTGGCCGTAACGTGTTCCTTATATGGACCAGCTCCGGCACATATTTATTATTCACCACTTGCATATGAAAAACCAAACACTTAAAGGTGCCTCAGCAAAGGGGAAAAATTAGTTGTGTATCCTTTGATGCATCTGTTTAAAAAAAAGACCTGAATAATAGTGAGCGTGTGGACAGGGGGTTCTCCTGTTTGTTTTTCACACTGGAAATTCAGGTTGTGTCTAAGCTGAAGGACTCTGCAATCTCGAGTGTGTGTGGGGAGGGAAAAGGAGGGGTCTGAACACCTGTTTAAGGTGAACGACTCCTATTTTGGATAAAGGAAGATTTTGCTAGCGATTCAACACACTCTCTCCTCAGTTCAACGACATTTGCTGAGGATGCAAAGTTGGGGGGTATTATCCATACAGAGGCGGATCGGAATATTATACAGCAGGACCTTGAAGACTGGGGAAACAGAAATGGGATGAAATTCAATAGCACAAAGTGCTTAGTGTCTAACAAGAATTTCTGCTACAAACTGGTGGTTCATCAGTTGGAAGTGACAGAGGAGGAGAGTGACCTAGGTGTACTGGTCAATTACAGGATGACTATGCGCAACCAATGTGATGCAGCTATGAAAAAAGCAAAACGGGATTCTAGGATGAATCAGGAGAAGCATTTCCAGTGGGGATAGGGAAGAATTAATGCCATTGTACATGGCACTGGTAGGACCTCATTTAAAATACAGGGTACAATTTTGTTCACTCATGTTCAAGAAAGATGAATTCAAACTGGAACAGGTGCAGAGAAGAGCAAATAGAATGATCAAGGCCAATGAAGGACCTATCTTAGGAGAGGAGACTGGAAGAGTTTGGCTTGTTTAGCTTACCAAACAGCGCTGAGAGAGGATACGACTGCTCTCTAAAAATACATCAAGGAGAGTGAAGAGCTATTTAAACTAAAGGACAATGCTCATACAAGAACAAATGAGTATAAACCAGCCATGAATTTATGTTATGTACCTAAATTTCAGGCTTCAGAACTTCAGCCAGTCACCTGCACAGGATCAGGAAGGACTGTGGGCTGCAATACTTTTGTCTAATTCCATTTGTTGGGTTTAGTGTGCTCGTGTTGATGGCCTGCAGTATGCAGAAGGTCAGACTATATGAGCTGGTGGTTCCTTCTGGCCTTAAACTCTATGACTATGACACTAAAGTATCATCTGTCACAATAAATATCCCTGAGACCTCCCAGAGGTCCTGCTATAAAGGCAGTTAAGTCCCAATTTGACATCCGTGATATTCCTAATGAAGAAAAAAAAAAATGCAGAAAAAATCCCTTTTAAAACAAAAAGTCATTTCAGACTTTATACTTCATAAGAAAAGCAAAGAAGGGAACAAGCCCATTATTTAAATCCGTACAGGTCACCTTTAAGTGCATACGGAGGGGAACAAACTGCGAGAGCAGTAAGTCACATCAGGCCCTGGGGCATCTCACACTGTAGGACTCATGATGTCACTCACACGGTCATTATTTTCATTTTTCCACTGAGTTACTATGAAGATGATTAATTAAGCCTTTTAGTTAATAGCAACCTCCCTCATTTGTTCCATTTTCTCTCTCCATATATTGGAACGGTTTTACGTGCTGTACAATATATTCCTCCCTTTCTCTGGGCCAGCCAACACATGGTCTTTGTTCCTTTAAGAATTGTTTGTGTGGAGTAACTGCTTGTGTAAGGTGCTGGATGACCAGCCCTGCAGATTGAACTCCCCCCATACAACTGATTCAACATGCAGCAGCAGTGCAAGCTTTCCCCGCTGGTGGTTATTTCAAAGGACCAGTTTCCTCGAACTTCAGCTAACAACACTGCCTTGGGGGTAAAAAAAAAAGCCTGCAATCATTACAAGCCTTGCCGCAGTGATCACCCGTGCTGCGGTGCTGTACCTTGTCTTGAATGTAATGGACCATTTCTGGGAAGGAAGGCATCTGTTTACCAGCACTCTCCTTTTCATTTTTACCAGGAAACATTCTCAGTACGCGCTGGGCTTCTCCATGCACCTCCTCCCGTCTTTCAAAGGGAAAAAATGAGAAAGGAAAGTCATTTGCACACAAGCACAGAGAAAATGTTATTTAACAAACAACAAATGCATTTCTTGGGGAGAGAGTGGGCTTTTAAGGAAGGAAGCTTTTTTAAACACTGCAGAGAACGAGCTGCAGGTTACAGAAAATAACAAGCTTTTTGATTCTGGAAGAAAGGAGACTGGATGATGAGACACTGTCTTGGCTTACATATCACAGTGTTCTCAATCTTACCAGGCTAGTGTCTTAATCAATCTATACAAACTGCCTTCAGTTTCCAGTCTTTCTACTCTCCCACCCTAGAAGTTTTGTTTTCCTCTCTTCACCTCTTCTTTTTCACCATTTTATGGCCCTGCCCTTAGCTGACCCATTGCCAGTCCTCTCGTGAAGTACTTATCTGAACCAGCAGTTCCTCGGGCATCACTAACCCAATGCCGTGCAAGACACACTAGCTGCAACTGATTTACTTGGCTTAATTTAATTATATGATGGCTTGGTAAAAATCAAAGCTTGAGCACTTTAAGCTTTGACATTGTCAGTACATCCTTACCAAGGTTAAAGTGTTGCTTTCCCATCCTTCACCCCACTTTGTTTTTCTGGTTTAAACTAAAAGACAAAAGTACTCTGTGAAAGATTTTGATTTCTCTTCTTCCTCCCTAACTTGCCAAGATAAGGCAGAGCTACAGGTTTCTGCAAGTCTGCCATTACTGCTACAACACAATGGCCAATTTCCAAACAACTGCACTGAATTTTTTTATTTATTTTAACCCAGATGCAAATTAACACCTCCTGAAACTTACGGATCTCCTGCAGCTAAAAGCAGTAAGTATCTGGAAGGGATGTGATCTGAAGGGAACACTGTGCTTGCAAATTTCACAGCCACCTGACGCACTTGGACTTCAGGCTTAAAAATAAATAAATAAAAATCATCATTAGCCCATCAAAACAGAAAGCTTTTTAAACGAAGGCAATTCCATGAAAGAAAAACCTTAAGATGAACCTAAACTGTTGTTTCAACAATTAAAAAAAAAAAGTTTATTTCAGTTGGAGAAGGAAATAATTGTTTTGCCCCTTCAAGTTATGGATCCAGACAAATTAGATGTACGTGTCCATACAGTATCTGCCACGGTAGGTCTTGATCTTTGCTAGGGCCTCTAGTTTCTACTATAATGCAAACAAAAATTTGCAGCCAAAACAAAGGATTTCCATGTGGTATGCATGCAAACAGATATCTAAACCATCTTCACTTTAGATCTAATCCAATTAAGCCAAAAGTAATTATGGAAGTGGAAGGAAACATGAAAGTGCATTTGGAAACATATCTAGTCAGAGCATCCACCATAAATGTAATTAGCAACATCCTTTTTCATAGACATTTTGTGAGAATTCCTATGGAAAACAGTGGCTGTACTTGGGATTTAAAAATTTTCTTCAAGATCAGAAGAGGTCATAGTACGTCCTTCTATTATGTTACACACCATTCTGTGTTACTTCTGCCCCAGAGGAACAAACACAGTCCTGTGAAGGTTCCAATCCTAAACTGGTATTGAAGTGAAAAGAACACAGCACTGAAGTAGCTACTTAAATGAACACTGAAAAGGCTGTTGTACTTGAAATTGACCAGCCTTAATAGTATTCGTATCTGGTACACTACTGCGTCTCAGCTCCTACTTGGGCAATGCAAGGCCACCTCTCTAAACCAATTCTTGGTGCAGCAGGACACAGAAAAACCACCACCAGTTTTTGCAGTAAGCACAGCATGAATTATTAAATGTGTAATTACACACACACACACACACACACACTATGAGGAATCATGGGCCATGATCTCAAATTCTTAATCATCTAAGCAGTTATAAAACAAGAATTTGCAGGATTAGACCATAATAAATAGAACAGTAGCCAGAGATGAAAAAAAGAACTATTAGCTCAGTGAGTCCCAGCCTCTCTACAAGATCTGGAGAGAATCTCCAGAGGTAGGACAGAGTCTGTCTGGAGGCCCAGATATCTGTCATGCATTTGTACACCTAGTTTTGCACAGGTAAATGTGTATGTCACAGGAAATGCGTGCACAACTATCCATAGAACTGCAGAACCTCCAGGCGCATATTAAGCTGCACTACAAGCAATTCTGAAAAGGACAGGCCTGGATACAGGGAAATTTTGAAGAAAAAGAAAGGTGCACGGATCTCATTATTCCAGTCACTAGAACATTTTCAAATCATTTTACTTCATGACATGGAAAGCCTCTGCATAGATGTAACAGTACAAGGAAAATGGAAGAACAGAACATCTCTAACAAAACACAGTGGAGACAGTGTTAAAGATTAGAGCTGAGTGAATCATTGATTTTTTTCTCGTTAGTTTGAAACCAAAAACAGAATTTGGATGCGGGAGGGGAGAGGGGTTCCTTGATAAAATAAGAGTATTTGGGTCATACCAGGCGGATCTGACTTCTTTAAAAAATGATATTTCTCTCTAATAAAATACCTTTATTAGGTATGAAGCCACAAGAGCCTCCATAAGTGTTCGCTGTGCTCCTTCCAAACTACTATATGCTCCAACCATCATAGACAAGGCTTCCTGAATAGCAAGCCTGGTATCAGGCTCTTCCTGCAATATGAAAACAAGAGGATTCATTACTCTCTAATGTGTTCCCCAAAACAGAGCATTAAATAATAACCTCCCAAACCCATGTTATCACTTACCTTGCACAAAGCTTCAAAAAACTGCTGGACAAGAGCTATGTCCTTGGTAAACAGCTGAGGCATTCGACTGAAATAGAATCACTTGAGTAGGTTTTTTAAAAAGAATTTGAGAGCAAAGCCATATCCATACCCTGCATTTACTCCCACTAACAACCACTCAGCATGGCTCAGAAATCAAGACATTCTATGAAACAGTCAATTTGATAACCAGTTCGGAGGTCCACTTTTGAACACACAGCTCATGGAGTTCATGCATGCTAACCGCCCCTAAAAATCATAAATTAACAAACCTGCAGCAATCTAGAGAAGAGAACCATTATTAGATCTTCTCTGCATGCTTCTATGAACTACCATAATGATCCACCACCACCACCATCTTTCATTTTACAGATGCAGAGATCACAGTGCTTCTCCACACACTGTGCTCCGTTGCAAATGGCCATGTGGCATGACACTAACTCGCCTGCCTGCTGACAGAGTTACAAATTGCTTTGGAAAATATATCCG
The DNA here is from genome assembly GCF_003597395.2 of Chelonoidis abingdonii. Classification (NCBI taxonomy): domain Eukaryota; kingdom Metazoa; phylum Chordata; order Testudines; family Testudinidae; genus Chelonoidis; species Chelonoidis abingdonii. The sequence goes on from NC_133774.1 coordinate 122,804,402, forward strand.
ACACCCCATTACTTAAAATGAATTTTAGTTACCTGGAGAGTTTTCCAACAGCGGAATAGGCCATTGACAGCAGTTTGGGGTCCTTGAATTATAAAACAATGAAAAGTCAAGTCAGTAGAGAGAGACACACATATCTATCCCTTATAATTATGCTATTACTTTATATCCTGTCTCCTCACCTTTGAAACATGTTTCAGGGACAGAGAGCCCCAGAAAATAATCAAATCCTAGAGCAAAGCACCTTGTAAATGAAGAACAGATGCATTACATTCTTCCCACAGAAACAGAAAATTATGCCAAAAAAGCTGCTGTTATCTTTCAAGAAAGAAAAACTGCTGGGATTTGGTAGGTATGTGAAATGGCCAGCAAGTGACAGACACCTTCCACTGACCCCAGCCAACTTCCAGCAGAGCCTGTCACCCATCACACAACAGTGTCAGGGTCCCCGGGCTAACAATAATTTAAACTCTTTGCTACGGTAGCAGCCATCCAACCACTTCTTAATTGCACACCCACCACATCCTTCATAAGGAAAGGAAAGGCTCACCCCACTCATACCAGTACCCCTCATCCGACAGCCGTACTGGAGTCACGTACTGGGGACAATCTGCACTAGGAAGGGATTTGCATGATCAGGCACTGGTAACGTGCTTTAAAAATGTTTGCTTTATGAAAAGACACTGGGAAAACCTGCATCGTGTTTTGGGCCAGAGTACGACACCCTTAGTTATGGTTGGTAGTACCTGTGAAGTGATACCATCCCAACAGTACCCTACCCGCCTTGGGTCCCACTGACTTCACATGGAGGAAGGTATTACTCAGGGAACGTCTAGACGAACAGCTAGTGCATGGCAAGCTAGGTGTCAATCAAACTTGTCTGCTGTGCGATAACTGGCCACGTGGACCCTGCTGCTGCGCATGAAGGAACTTCCAGCGTGCGGCAGCAGGACCCAGGCAGCCAGTTAGCGTGGGGTAGATCTACACCTGTTTGCCACGTACAGCGTGTTCACCTACACAATCCCTCAACCTGAGTCAGGGTATCGCAATCAGGCCCATGCAGAGCCTAGCACAAAGGGATCTAGCTCCACAACTGCGGCTCCTGGATGCAATCACAATAATCGCTGTGAGGCTACCCTGGCCCATCACCACTGACTGGAACTGCGCTCTGTTCACTGACACTCCACAAACACTATCAATGCGCCTCACACAAGGGAGAGAGAGATTTACATTATATACCCAGCATTTACCGGCAACACTCCTATCCTTTCTGTTTTCTCCTTGCTTTAAGTAACGTGCATCTAATGCAGTTTTTTTTTTTGTTTACCAAACTCTCTCATGTCTCACCAACATTAACATTGCTACATCCCCTCACCTACTTCTCTCACTGCCTCCCTGCCCTACTCCCTTTATTTTCCTGTCCTCACCACCTCCTCCCCACATCTGGGAGGCTATTGGCATTTAAATTGGTAGTTAACAAAAACATCCCTGAATCAGAAGGTTCTTAAAATGTGTTTGGTTCAACTTAGCTTGTTATCAAAAACTGTAAAAGGCAGCAAAGTGGTCTACCCAATGCAACCAATCCTCCAGCCTGTGGACCACACTCTACTCTGCAGCTCTTTATTTTTCAAACCCTGCCAGCGCACAGCCTCACTTTTCCCTTTGCAAGCTCAACCCAGAGAGGAGCAAGATGTTGCTGATGCACAATGGAGAAGCATCTGGAGGACCTGATAAAAGCAGTTTCCGCACCCTCCATTGACAAAAGATGGACGTACCCTTGCAATATGGTCTACAATCTAAGTTTGGCCCTTTGGCTGCTCCTGGGAGGTAAGCTACAATCGTGGCTACGTGCACAGTCTTCTGCCTTCGTTAGGGCAGAAGGTTGGAGCTTATCCCCTCCGATGCAGATTGCAGACTCTAACCAGTGCTTTGTATAAAGTGATTGTATACTTCTGTCTTAAGCTATTGCAACGCACTCTGCTTGGGCCTACACCTGAAGACCACTACACGGAAGTTTCATCAGGCAGTGAATGACATCAAGGTCATACTTAAAATTATACATGCGCTTAAGTACCTCCCCAGATCTAGGAATGAGAGAATAAAGTCCCAGTCCTGCAAACACTTACACATGTGCTAACTTCATGTACATGAACAGTGCCATGGAAATCTTTCAATCAACATGACTACTCACATGCATGTGCATAACTGTTTGCAAGACAGAGCCAAATGGCTTGCAGAGGTCACACAGGAAATTTATGGAAGAGTGGAGAATTTAGTCCAGGCCTCTTGGATCACAGTTCAGTACCAGGAGATCACCTTTCCTCTCTCTCTATCTGCTGAAAATATTTCCTTATACATTCTTTTAAAATAAACATTGTGCAAGAGCAATGAAGTATAAGAATCAGATCTTTTTTTTTTTTTTTTTCCTGCCCCAGGCCTCTCACTTCAAGAGTCCCCGTGCTTCGATAAAATCGGGACTGTCAAGATATTCAGCCCTTTGGCCTGTGTCCCGACCGATTTAAGATCAAGACACCATTTGTCCTGATATTCAGGTGAGGTGGGAGGGTGAGCAGGGTGAGGAGGCGAGCAGCAGACAGGGGGAGAGGCAAGCAGTTGCCCAGTGGACAGTGAGGAGATGAGTGGGGAGGGTGGTTTGTCCTGGGCCCCACATCCCCCCTAGGGATGGCCCTGGGTGAGGTAATACCTTCAGCAAAAGTTGGTCCAATAAAAGGTATTACCTCACCACGTTGTCTCTCTAAGGGTATGTCTACACTACCCACTGGATCAGCAGGCAGCATCGATCCGGTGGGGATCGATTTATCACATCTCGTCTAGACGTGATAAATCAACCCCCAAGCCCTCTCCCATCAACTCATGTACTCCTGTGCCGCGAGAGGCACAAGCAGAGTCGACAGGGAAGCAGCAGCAGTCAACTCACCGGGGTGAAGACACCACGGTAAGTCGATCTAAGTACGTCGACTTCAGCTACATTATTCACATAGCTGATGTTGCGTAACTTAGATCGATCCCCACCCAGTGTAGACCAGGGCTAAATAAATGTGACTTTACAACAAAACCTTTCAGCTCACCTCTTTGTATTCGTTAATCAGTTTCGTAAGTCCATTTAAAAGCATTGGGCCGAGTGGCTTTATTTTACTTTCTGGACAACTGGAATTTAAAAGAAAAAGTGTTAAAATATATTCTTTGCACCTCCTACAGTCCCTGATACCAGAAACCAATTGTGTTTTTTAACTGCCATGATCATCTTCTCTGTTCTGCCAGTATTACAGCTTAACATACAAAAAGATATACAGTATTTTTAAAAAACCCAAGTGCAATAGAATTAAATATTCTTTGCCTTCAGCACAACTGCATATTTACCATACAAAGCTGTCTCTGTAAATTGCTTGAAATAGTTTTGCATCTATTCCCATAAACCTGCTGAGTTGCTTACCTTATACAAATATGATGTACAAACTGCAGGGACAGAGTTCTTAGTTTCGTGTTTGTATTTGCACCAAAGAGTCCATCATACACCACCTGGTGGGAAGCATGAGAAGATCCGATACAGTGACTGGTTTAATTTTCGAATATTATTTGCATTCCCTTCCTTCCCTAGCTATCACATGCAGTAGTTAAGTTTCAACTCTATCCTAGGCACTGGAGGAATGATACAGTAGTAGTAGATATGTTATTAATAGCTGCTGTGGAGTGAAGGTGTTACCTGAATATTAGCTGGGAATGTTTCTGCAGCTTGTCTGGAACGCAGAAGATGAGGAACAATCTTTAATTTAACCCGGGTGCTGACTGGATCTCGTTTCAGTTCTGGCTTCAGAACAACTCCCTGTCAGGAACAAGATGGAAGATATTTCTTTGGATGTGGCTACTACTACTTGATTGTTAATAATTTACAGAAGTGTGTATCTTTTTCAAAAAAGAAAAAAAAATATTTACTCAACAGCAACTGCTTGGCAAAAACAAAGATCAAAGGAAGCGACAAACTAAAAATGGATGCTTTGTCCAGCAAATAAATCAAGGCAAATAAAATAAGATCCTCATGAACAAAGCAGGAACACAGCTCTGGAAGCAAGTCTTACCTCTTTAGTTTTCAGTGGTATATCCCCAAGGTACACTTTGTACATTTTGTTGACGATAGTAGGATTATTCCAGTCAATTAAGCTAAAGAAATTGTTAAAGGAACTAGTTAAAATTATGCCTTAATTATTTACAAATATATTTTACAGCACTGTGTAATGTTCTGAGGGGAAAAAACTAAATCTAATAAGCTTCAAGTGCAGCCTAATTTCACCCTCAGACCACCTACAATCTGCAGTCATGAGGTAAAGAATTACAAGAAATTAAAAGCAAGTCATCACAGCCAGGTACTCCACAGATGATTTTTGCTTCCAAATAAGCAATGAAAAACCCGCAGTTGTTCCCTTCTCTTCCTTTCCCACTGAAGGGGAAGTGCGGGAGAGGGAATCACTTTCAGCCCAAGTGGCTGCCCTCTAAAACAAAGACTTCCGCTTATCCACAAAACTGGCCTGGCATGGGCACTTGGGACCACAAGCTTCTTACCACTGAGCCTTGACTCTGACCTGGCTGGGACACCCCTACAGGGGAGAAGATACTTCAAGCTCCAGTCTCATTCACCCTTGGCCTCTCCAATGAGTCTGTCAACCGGGAGGGCAATCACTATGGTGGTTTTAGCAACAGGGACCCTTGTAAGCTGGGAAGCGGCTTTAGTCCAAACCTGTTTCACATAGGCCAACAAACAGCCAGCTGACCAGAACAACTTTGTCACTATAGACCTGAGCTGGGCTTGAATCATTGACCGAGGACCTTTCAGCCCAGTGTCCTATGTTGTTCTCTAAACGGTGGTGTCCACAGCCAAATGAGCCAAAATATATGAGAGAGAGAGAGAGAGAGAGAGAGAGAGAGAGAGAGAGTGTGTGCACGTAAAATCAAGGAGGGAGGGCACACGTATTTTTGCCTATAACAACTGAGCCCTAAACACGGGGTTAACATATGGGACATCTAGCAGTTGCATACATAATGTAAGATGTGTTTAAACAAACATGTTGATGCAGTTCTTAGGGCTCACAATACCACCACAAGGGGAGTGAACAACCAGGCTTGAAAGAACGGAGTCATTTCCTCAACCAAATTATTCCAATGAATTAAAATAATCTCTCTGGCCATGACTGAGGTGCACTGGAGAAGGTGTCACATCACTTGCTTATGCTGTGCTTGGCTCAAACCAATACTATTTAGCCCCACACTCTCAGCAGTACAGAATTCACCCACACATTCAAAAGGCTGACCAATCCAGCTCCAATAATAAGGAAACCAGTCTGTGTATGCGCCAACCACAAGCTGCATGAACACCTCCTGTGTGAACAGAGCAGCCTCTGCTTAGCAAGCGACTCAGCAAACAGCCATAGCAACTAAACCTGCCGGCCTGAGGTAAAAATCACAGATTTTCCTCCAGGGGGAGCATTATTTCCAGTCAGCATTGGCTGGGGAGGAGATAGTCATCCTGCAAGATGATGGGTTAACAGAAACCTTGTTGTTGCTGTTGTGGAAGATGATATCCCAGGGCAATGCTGAAGCGATTAGCCAGCGGGATAAATGTCCATTGCCAGAGAGCAGTGTGACTTTCCCATTTGATAAACTTGCTGTCCCCTCTCAGCCTGTACCCTTTCAGGATCACTACACCAATTGCAAATATTATTATTAGAAATGCCAGTGCCCAATTCTTAAACAGAAGCCATTACCTTTGTTTGCTTTTCAGTTCCAGGTCTGCCGCAGTTGCTACACTGTGTCGTGTGTCGCTGGAGGCTATTACCAGGTGTATGACAGCTTCAAGCTCTGGTACCTGTTCAGCTTCAATGAACTTTACTATTCCCAGTTTACACTGCTCAGCAACGTAGAAGAGAAAGTAAAAATTACTGACCAGCTGACGTGCCACATTAATGTCAAGGTTTAGCAGACTGAAATCTGGGCCTTTTGTAATCCTAGAGAGAGAAACTCTCACTCCTTCCAACTCCTCAGCTGAGAAGCTAAGCTTTCTAGGTGGCGAAGAGTTATGTTAAACCTCCCCTGCAAATGAACTGAAAGAAGAGTTCAGAAACTCTATTACATCCAGGAGAAAGACACAGGCAAAGACAGAGCTCAGCTGGGCATTTACTAGCTAGTTCTGAAAATATGTTTTAAAGTTAGAAGGAAAAATGTGGCAGCCTCAAACCTCTGTCTCACTCTAATCATTTGTAGGTGCTTTAATGCATGAAGTGCAGGTTTCAAAATAACGTGCCACAGACTACACACACCTAGTCAGGCATCGTGTGCTTTACATACAAGCTGGACAAGCCATTTTTTGGAGTGAATTCTGCATTTACTTCCACACCATGCATTCCTTGCATGTTGCAGCCATTGTACCCACCAAGTCGTTTTACTGAAGTTCCCGTTTCATACACCTGCATAGCCCACGTGATTTGCATTACCTGTTCCAGCTGTTCAGGTGTCCATGGGCTATCTCCAATTACCCGTTTGGCTGCGTAAAAGCTCATCCCTGGAGGAGGCTGAGGGATCCCCGAACTTCCAGCACTATTGGATGCAGAAGAGCCCTGTGCCGATGGCACGTTTTGGCGACCCTGGGATTCATTCAGTACATATCTGGAAGGAAAAAAGTAACACTTGAGTAGACTTATTAAACTATCCTATGAACTGAAGTCAATACCTCATTACAAGCATCTAAGAGATCAAAATAAATATCACTCCTCCCTTCCCCTCAAATATTTTTGACCATATTGTGACAGGTTCGGTCACAGAGACCCCTTGGGTCTGTCACCTGATGTGCTGAAACTACCTCTGAGCCCGTCATCCCTCCCAGTTTGGGACTTCAGAGTAGTACTTCATATTTCTAGCTTCAGATACAAGAATGATACATTCATGCAAACAGGATGAACATACTCAGTAGATATAAGCTTTGTAATGATCCCTTACAAGAGACCTTTTGCATAAAGCATATTCCAGTTACATCATATTCACATTTATAAGCATATTTCCATAAAACACATGGAGTGCAAGGTCACATATATACATAAGTAAGATTATTTAAACACACAGCAGCGCCTTGCCAAGATCCATTGCAAGTTACAGGTTAGCCTGTAAGCGAACACAACAGTGCATCACAAAATGTAGTTTGTTAATTGAGCAAGTAGCTCAGATGATACTTCCCAGCATAACAGTCAGTCTACTATCGTAAACGCTGCGAAAGGAACAAAGACCCAGTAACTCCAGGCTTCCCAATAACGCTCTATTAAATGTTTGTTGAGAGAGGAGAGGGATAGCAGGGTTTTTGGGTGAGCGTTAGCAGGTTAGTGGATCTGTGAATTAAGAATTAATGAGGTTCTACAGTGTGAGAATTCCACACACATTAAATACTGTATTTGATAAAAATTCTTACACAAGTACTAATTGGAGCCTGTATGAGGGGGGTTGAGCTAGATGACTTCCTGAGGTTTCTTCCAACCCTAATCTTCTATGAGCCCCTTAGTCTCACAGAGGAGGCTGGGATGCATGAAAAACACATAGAAAGCATAAAGCAGGCCTCCTACTGCTCAGGGGGCAACCCTGGGATGTGAAGAGAGGGGAGAGCTGTGGTAAAAAAAAAACAAATACTCCTTGGAAACAGCCCATCTCTGCAGTGTTGATAGAGGAGACAGACAACAGAATTCAAATTGGGGGCTCAGGCCCTGGTTTTCATAGGGTACGTCAACATTGGAACTGGAGGTTTCATTTTCAGCATGGCTAGAGGTATTGACGCTAGCTCGGGTAAATGTTCTTGCACTAGCCTGGATGGCCACCGAGTACAATCACACCTAGGTACTTACTCATGTGGCTAGCCCATGGCCTGCACTGCAACGGCTGCACTGCTATTTGTATCATGTCAGCTCCATCAGTTAACACACATACGTCTACATGCCCTGGAAGTTACACCTCTAGATCCAGTGTTCACGTATTCTCAGAAAGTAACCAGCCAAGTCTTTCTGCGAGCACCCACATGCATTCCTAGGGGCCAGGGTAACAGCCACTCCCCCTGTGTGCTGGGGAGCCAACTAAACCAATAAGAACATGAGAACTGTAGCACAGAGACCAATGTGAAAAATTTGCTATTGCTCTGAACAATCAGAATCTGCCGTGGCAGAAAACAAAGACAGAAAACAATCTCAGCAGTGCAGGCGACTGCTCATCCCAACTCTAGAGGATGATCTTTGAAGCAGAGTTTAAACAACTGTGTGATTTGGGCCTTTAAGCCCTTTTTAAAAATCATACTGCAAGCTGGAGCCTCCAAGAAACATTTAGCACTAAAATTTACGGAGACAAAACAATCAAGCAACTATGCAGTAGGCTACTGGGAACAGAGACCTGGTCATTCACTCCAAGATTCAGTTCCAGCAGAAGTTCAGATCAGAACATGGTAAAGGAAACAGCTTGTAACAAACTATCACCTATAGAACAGGAATACAGATCCTTCTACTGCCTGATCAATAGCCATAGCCTAATACTGAGATATTCCTTCCCCCTCCAGGCTGTACCACTAAATATAACAGAACGTAATAAGGATCTATTTAGATAGCACTCATTCCTGATAGATTTATCAGCATAACGGCTTCAGTACACATGGACCAAATCAGACCCATGAAGCATAATCACAGAGTAAGTTCCACTGAGCAATTTTATGTCAAGAAGGGTAAATCAAAAATTACAACAGGCTATGCATAGTTTCCACACACAAACCAAGATTTTCAAAGATGGCCAGTGATTCTGGATGCCCAAACTAAGATACCCTCTCAGCACTTTCCAAAAATCAGGCGTCTTAAAGATGTCGGAAGTTGGGCACCCAAAATCACTGGTCACTTTTGAAAATCTTGCCCAGAGCTCTTTGAAGCTTTTGAAAATCTCACCCAAAGTGCACCAGGAGCACTAGTCTCACTGTAATATAAAAGGGTGTGTCCTCCTAACTCACTCAGGTGCATTAGAACATCCCAGCTGTCACCTGCAGTCAAGTGACAATCCAGGGGGAAGGGGAAGGAGAAGTCCTGCTTTTAAAATAATTTCCAATGTCCTTCCAAGTGAATTCTTCCGGAACAATATAAATGAGTACCAAACACAGAGTCAAAGGGAAGTGGCTTTTGTAAAGTATTGATTAAATATGCAGAAGAGCAAGATCAGTAAAACCAAACTGCTCTGTAAATAATAAGTGTACACAAACTTGCTCTGGGAGCTGATGTGCATACCCACACCAGCTGTTAATCAGATGACATCTCTAATGAGCAGAAAGTCGTAACATCAATCTCATTGCTGCGGGGTCGATCCTGTGAGATATAAGCCCTCACTGCCCATTACTATCTAGTGCAGTTGGGAGTGCTCAGAACCGTGGATGGTCGGGCCCCAACAGACCAAGCATAGAAATGGGGAGGTGCAGGTGAGAGATGATGAATCAGTTTGATTTTTATTTTATTGTAAAAATCATGATTATTTAAAACTACAGTTTACCTCTCTAAGGGCTTGATCCTACTCCCAACGGAAGTCAATGAGAGATCTGTAAGGCATAGATTGAATAAAGCACTTAAGCCCTCTGCTGAATAGGGATGGGCTTACTCACAAATTTAAAATAAGGTGCCTGTTCAAGTACTTTCCTAAATCAGAGCCTCATCGATTTTATTGGAATGAGAGGTAAAGGAGCACACCTTAAAAAAAAAAAAAAAAGTCTCTTTTGTGCACACTTCCGATCATCCATCATACAAGATACTTCAAGTGTTACAGGGTTTTGCTGCGCTCGCCCTCACTTACCCATAAGGCAAAAGGAGCACATCCAACATGAAGTCCAAGAGCAGCTGTACAGTCTTTGGTTTTTCAGCAAGATTAAATGGAGAAGCTGCTTTCGATGGTTCAACAGGATATTTCATGTGAAAAAGGGTTGGTATTAGAAGATGCATTAGGCTGAAAAACAATTACATTTACTGCCACTATTTACAAAAACACCTTTTGATTCTTAGCATTAAATAGAAACTGTACAGCAGAGATTTAGGAAAGTCAACCGATTCCTATTCTGGCAGCTTTCATTTGATACCCAATATGTCTAACAATGGGAGGCACAAAGAAAATTGGGGGTTGTGTTTAAAAAAACAAAACAACAAAAAATACAAGCCCACAACCAATAAGAATTAATTATCTATGTCCACATTTTTAAGAACATTACTACGTTGTACTTATGTGAATTCATGTAAACACACACACACACGCTTCAGAAACTGCAACCAAAGAGAGACTCACAGAGAACATCTCGTTCAAAACTTGGGCTCTGATCCTGCACAGCACCCTCAAAATCCCATTGAAAGTAACTGGAGTAGAGGGAGATTAGCACCTCATGAGATCAGACCCAGAGTTATGAAACATACATACACCATGTCTATTTGCTGTACATGTTCAGCCAGATTTCCAAAAGGCCTCAGCACCCAACAGTTCCCACCTTACACGCCTATGTTGAAATCCTGGCCCCACTGTAGTTAACCGGAACTTTGCCACTGATTTCAAACAAGGCCAAGATTTCACCCGATTCTCGTTTATAATTAAACCATTTTTTACCACTCTGGCAGCATAAAGGCACTTCCAAGTAAGTGAAGATATCATTTACACTCATTTTAGGGCCCCTTTACACTGCCAGAAGTGCTGAGCACACAGCAGCTCCTATATCTGGTCTGTAATAGTCAGTATCTTATCTATTATGATACATTTCCAAACATGACACGAGTTTGGATGCCTCAATTTTCGGGTGCCCAATGTGATACTTTAAAATGCCCCAGCTCTCAGAGGGCCAGTGCTCTGCGCTCTCTGAAGGTCAGGTTTCTTTAAGGTATCTCAAGTTGGGCACCCCAAAACATCAGCTGCTTTTGAAAGTTTAGACATATCTGTACTATAGTACCACCTAGAGAACCCATCCCCCTATCAGATTGAGGCCCTATTGTGCTGGGCATTATACAGTTTCAACATATGAGACAATCTCTGACCTGATGCATCCTCCATGCTAACTAATGGTTAGGAAGCAAAGCTGGATTTCTGAATATATTATCCAACATACAGGTGTTTCTAGGTAAACAAATGATCACCAAGAAAAAGTGCATTTAATTTTATTCTAACGATATAGGTGTCTTTCATTCCAAGTGCAGATAATCATACCTGTCTTGCTGTGGTTGCGGTTTCCCTTCCATTGCAGTGAGGAGAGTAGGCGCCAATTCACACTGTTTTTCCACAGGCAAACGAGGGTAACCCATCTTAACATAAATTATAGTAAAATTCTGCAAGGGTAAAAAAAATATAATATGTAACATCAATGAAAATGTTAAACTAGCCCCATATGGTACATTTCTGACACCGTTGTATGTAACAACTGAGGGTCTGAAAGACCAAGCAATTATTTCCAGAGCTAACGATGATTAACCGACAGTTTTCTACTGGCAGGTTCTGCACCTATTCAGCTCTTATCACTGCTGATGTCAATGGAAGGTTTCCTGAGTAAAGCACTGACAGGATGTACTCTCCACACTGGCCCTGAGAGAGTAAATTAGGCCCAATTAACCCATAGGTGGCACCTGGAACAGCCAGGGAGCAGAGACTGATTAATCAGACATGAAGCTCAGCTGGACAGGAACAGAAGGGTCCTATATAAAGCCAGGTAGCTGGCAACAGAAGGGGCTGCAGGGAAGTAAGTGGCAGATACTCCCTGGGAGGAGGGAGTTGGGAGGCTGGTAAACAGGGGAGCAGGAAGGTAGGAGAAGGCTCAGGGGAAAAGCAGCAAGGAATAGGAGACCAGACCTTGGCTGCTGAAGAGAGGACCCCTGGGCTGGAACCCAAAGTAGAAGGTGAGCCTGGGTTCCCCTGTCAGCCACGGCACATACTAGGCAGAGGACACTGAATCACCTAGAACTATTTGTTCCAGGACAGACTGTTACACCCCACAGAAGGGGAACCATGTAGTGACCTAGCCAGAGGGCTGAGTCACAAAGCCGAGGTTGCAGTTTCTGGGTCCGCAGGACAAGAGGACGATGGGAGAGACAGCACCAGAGGATGGCGTAATGCCTGGCCAGAGCTAGTCTCCTGAGCAACCAAGAGGAGGCGCCACCTGTGGTGAGTGCACCCCAGGACAGGCACTTAGGAGAATGCCTCTCTCTCACTTTCTCAGCCCCTTATTTCTGAAAGGAAATAAAAACTGAACTATTGGGTAACTATGGAGATCTGCAACATAAGCAAGAGTCCTTTGAAAACATTTCTAAATCCTCCTTGTTAAAAGCTGCAAATAAAATAAAAAATACAGAGCTGTGGGATAGGACAGCACAAGAAGCTGATAACAGGAGAGGAACTCCTTGCACCGCACTGGTTCAAATCCAGCTCAGTGTTGTAGTGATATAGAATGGTTACCTGCTGGCTGTTCAATGACCTAGTTAAAACAATTGTGTTAGGGTGCAAGAGTCAATCCAATTCCCAGTGCACAAGTGCCCATATTACTAGAACTACCACTAGAGATGGCAGTCTAGTCTTCAGCCACGTGGTTGAGATTGACAAAATACCCACAGAGTTTACTACTCTCTAGAGTGTAGAGTTAGTTGTTCAAAGTCAAAGCTTAGTCATAATGGCTTGATAATGTTGGATCAGTACATTTGATCTGTGGATAAATAAGGACTCAGTTTGCATGAACAGGAATTTTGAGCCCTGGATGAAAATTCGTTGAGCCAAGTTTTTTTTTTTTTTGTTTTTTTTAAAGACAAAGTGTAACTGAAAATTAAGCCCAGGCGTCTGATAAGAATTTGAAGGCTTTGTTATACTTAACAATTATCTAACCATGTTACTCCAGCTGGATTAAGTTAAGCATGGACCTACTAAATTACTATCATCTTCTGAAATGGTAGCAGCTCTTCCCCAATTTGCACGCACATGACCTTGACTGGTTTATCTGATTAATAAAGTTTTAAAAGATCAAAACATTGTGAGAAGTTAGCAAAAGACCACTCTTAGGTGACCTCTGTGGTATTCAATTTAAATGTTCAGTAATGAAATATAAGCAGAGATTCACAATGTTCTTATGTTCTTAGCACTGTGAAGCCGACCAACACAATGCAAAGGTGTGTTTCTTTGTAGTCACAGTATTTATTAAAACATCACAAAACTGACTACACTGAGAGAAAACAACATACAATCACTTCAGTATAGGATTGTCAGCAGATTTTTGCCATAGACAACAATGATGACACACAAAGTTGCTTTTCAAGTTTACTGTCACACAAGATGTTTTTCTCAGTGTTCTACAAAATATGAACATCTTGTAAATCCTTGGCCTCGTCCAAGGTAAAGCTCATGTACAACTTTTCCCATTGTTAGCTCTTGCTTTTGGACAACCAGGGCTCCAGCGGAAGTGAATGCTACTTAATGACAGTTTAACAGTCTAAACATTTCCATCTCTGCACCCACAGTGTTATTTTCCATTAAGAACATGCATGGGCTAGCAGTAGGGCAATGAGAGGGAGGACAGGTCTTTTCCAAGGTTCTGCAGTCTTTCCTATGAAATCAGTATTTGTAATACACGCACTACAGTTCAGCTAAGAACGGTCTTCACTAGTTTCACAAAGTGATTAGTAATTTTAGGGGTTTTTTTTGTTTGTTTCTTTTTTGAAGACTAAATGAACCTGATAAAGTTTCCCCTTCTGAAAAATGGGGATATTATTCCCTTTTCCCTGCTTTGTCTCATCAAGGCCCTGATCCTAAAAACACTTATACATACTACTCATGTGCATAAAGACAAGCACATGTTTATATATTTACAGGATCGTGGCCCTAAATTTTAACCTCTTCAGGGCAGAGATTCACTCAGCAGGTACTGGTTCTGCACCTAGCACAATGGGGCCTCTAGGTGTGACTAATACAAACAACAAATCTGTCAATTTCAAGTACTCATGAAAGTTGGAGAATAATTGAAGTGGTCTCACAAAAAATTGTCAGCAATTTAGTGGTTTCATAAAACTACTAGTTTCACCCATGCTAGTCGCATATAGTTGTTTATTTTAAGTCACTTTAAAGCATCTCTCATATCACAACAACATGTTACTGAAGGGAACTGGCAGAGTTGAGTACCATGAGGAGCCTCTAAAGAATAGAAAGCTCACCTTTGTACACATCAGGTAATGTTCTTGGAAGAACAGTACTTACGGTGACAAAGGAAACTGCAGCGGGATCTTGGTATTGGACTAGTAAAGTCTCTACTGGAAGTTGAATTTTTGGACGACTTTTGATGCGTTTATTCAAATGAACTAGGAGCTCCATGACCTGGGAGGGAGAAAAAATTATTAACCTCAGCTTTGCATTCAATATTTTCTCAATACAATATGATCCATTAAACAAAGAACAGGCCAAAGAGTTCTGCATGACTTAGTTCCCAACTCTTTGACAAAATGGCTGGCATCAGTTATCATATTATCCATTCGCCTGCATGAAATGCATTGGTGGTATCCAGACACTTTCTAGCAGACTCTCATCCACATCACAAAACCATACACCACAAGTGGTGCCCTTGTTAGCAGGACTGGAAGAGATGTCAAGGAAGGAATGATTACGGAGAGTTAACTTGGCTCTCTATAAATAATTGGCTGCTGTATCTCAAGATGGAGGAATGCTGGCAGAGTGATGTGGGGGAGGTTGCAATGTGCCATCAGTGCTGTAGCCTGTGGACAGAGGATGATTCTAGTACTGAAAATCTAGCACTTGTGGCGGTTGCCAAATTAGTCTGATAAAAGAAAAAGGGTTCCAATTAAACGAGACAGTAATTAAACTGAGCTAAAACATTTGTATACAGGGACATCCCTAGAGGCGGAAGTGACTGATTCCTCTCTTTTGGGATTGACCGTGCCAGCCAATTGAGCAGGGTCCAGCGCGGGAGTCCCAGGGCGGAAGTGACGGATTTGTCTCTGAGACCAACTGTGCCAGCCAATCGCACAGGCTCATGGGGCCCCCAAAGCACGAGGCCCAGAGCAGTCACCCAATTCACCCTACCCAAGGGACAGCTCTGTTTGTATACCACCTTCTCCCCTGCAAAGTGCCTCATCTAGTCCAGCATGGTCAAACACTCCAGACTGCACACGGTCAACTCTGTTCCTGAAGCACCTGGGCCTGATCTACCCAATATACACCATCAGCCTTCCTGGTGTCTAGCTGAGACTGGGCTTTGGATGAGAGTTAGCCAGCTGAAACGCAGCATGGAGAATACAGAATCAGTGTTGGCAGGCTAGGGGAAAATGACTGGAGGAAATAGCAGCGCTGACCTTTACTATCTCAGCCGGGAGAGTCTGCACATCTTGTGTTACCCAAGTTAACAACTTGGATAACTTGTTCAAATCTCTGCTACTTCTTGAACCGCAGATAACAGCAGTGGCCATGAGTGCTTTTTCTCCTATCTAGACTGCATGAAAGTTGCAACTCCTTTCTTTTTGATGTAGCGCTCACCCTGGTTACCTACACCTTTGTTACCACCAGAGGGGGTTACTTTTGGAGCTACTCCTGAAGCCATAACGCATGTTTCTACTGGTGAAGAAAGCAGTTGTCTGCCTGTGGCCTGGACTACACTACGTGTTTAAACTGATTTTTAGCAGCGTTGAACCGATTTAACCCTGCACCCGTCCACACTACGAGGCCCTTTAAATCGATATAAAGGGCTCTTTACAACGGTTTCTGTACTCCTCCCGACGAGAGGAGTGGCGCTAAAATCGGTATTCCCATATCGGATTAGGGTTAGTGTGGCCGCAAATCGACGGTATTGGCCTCCAGGCGGTATCCCACAGTGCACCACTGTGACCGCTCTGGACAGCAATCTGAACTCGGATGCACTGGCCAGGTAGACAGGAAAAGCCCCGCAAACTTTTGAATTTCATTTCCTGTT
>NC_133774.1:122824295-122868659 GCF_003597395.2 Chelonoidis abingdonii
GGAGATTGCGGAAACTATGGGATAGCTACGGGATAGCTACCCACAGTGCAATGCTCCAGAAATCGACGCTAGCCTCGGACCATGGAGGCACACCATCCAATTAATGTGGTTAGTGTGGCCACGTGCACTCAACTTTATACAATCTGTTTTACAAAACCGGTTTATGTAAAATCGGAATAATCCCATAGTGTAGATGTACCCTGTATGCTTTCTGTGAGAAATACTAATACACCTATGCTTTAGAGACTGCACTGGCTAGCTGAGTAACCCCAAAGATCCACAGAAGTCACCTGGAGCTGAGGACAATTAGAACTTCAGTTTATTTACAGGTGCAATTTAAAGTGATTTTGATCTAACTTAGCCTCTCATTGTATGGGCTTGAAGGGAATACAATCTAGTTCCTTCTCCAAGTTCACTGAGAGAAGGATCCAGCACAGTGCAAGATGTAGCATAAAAAGCTTTCATAGACAGTTGAGCAATAACATGGAACTGAGGTGTTATGAGAGTCTGTAAACTGCTGCCTGGTCAGCTAAACCAGCAAAGACAACACATGTAGCAAACCTTAAAGCAGTTAATTGTGGGTATTTCACCTGTAACCACATAT
Organism: Chelonoidis abingdonii; assembly: GCF_003597395.2. Lineage (NCBI taxonomy): Eukaryota > Metazoa > Chordata > Testudines > Testudinidae > Chelonoidis > Chelonoidis abingdonii. The sequence continues at coordinate 122,824,900 of NC_133774.1, forward strand.
TATTGCTATTATACAGAGTGGGAGAGGGAACTGCACCCAAAACACATTATGCAGGAGAACAACACATGACAGATTGTAATCACAGCAAGAGAACTTCCATATACAAAGACAGTTTGGGGCACCTGGTTAAACCATTCAGGATGGCAGTTGAGAAAGAAGCTGGTTCTAATCAGATGTGTCTGGGTTCGATCGAGGAGGTACTAGATTTTCTAAGAAGGTATATGAGGATTTCAAGGTAAGCGGTTGGCCTCAACCTCTCACTCAGTCTACATGTCTATGATCCATCCTAGAGACACCCAACCAGCGCAGTGACACCTGGTACTGTGCTAGCAGTCAAAGAATTCAGGATGAGAGCAAGGGAAATGAAGTAACATGCTAGTTGGAAGAAATCAAAGGGAGGGGAGGGAAGCCTGAGGAGGAAAAGTACTGATTGTCAGAGAAACCCTATGTATAGCGGAAAAACTGGTTGAGAACTGAAGAAACTACTCCTGCTTTTCTAAAACTATGTTAAGACCAACAATGACGTTTAGGGCTAGTCTACACTTGAAAGTTTTACCGGTATAACCAGGAGGTGGGATTATTTTTTGCCAACATAGTTATGCTGGTAAAAGCCTCTGTGTAGACGCAATTATCCCAGTATAAAATATGCCTTACACTGCAAGAGCTTATTTAAACTCCCAAATCAGAACAAGCTATACTGCAAAAGAACTTTTGTATCCTATAACTATGGCTACGCTGCAGAGGTTTTGCCACTTAGATTATGCCAGCATCTTTTCATTTCCGATTTCATTCATCTGGCTTATTGGCCTTTGTTTTCTAAGACCACAATTCAGCAAGTGCTTAGGCATGTGCTTAAAGTTAAGCTTCTGCTTAGGTCCCATTGACTTCAAATGTGTTTTAAGTGCTTCGCTGAATAGGGATGGGTCTAAAGAGGGAGGCCAACATTCTTTGCTGAATCAGAGCCAACGTTAGCACAGACCATTCGGTATATTTTGAAAAAAGTTGTCGGTGTCTGAAAACATGCCATATTTCTCAGTTTAGAAGTGAGACTAAAAGTGAGCCAGCAGATTGAAAAACAAGGCTTTGAGGTAAATAATGTATCAAAAGCAGAGCAGGTTTCTCTGCACAAATGCATAGTGCACATTAGATCTTTGCTGAGGTTTACGGGCAGTCAGTTAGGTTTTTAAATCACCTTTGATTGGCTGCTAAACACTTAATTTAGAATAATTTTCCTGTATATTTGTTTAAGATTAGAACCGTAAACATAATTAAAAACCAACAGACTAATCAGTAAATCAGGATTTAAAATAATTTTCAAAACAAAAATACTGGAAGAGTCAATTCCTCCCCCCCCCCACCTTTTTGTCAAGAACATCATTCAGGATTCTGTATTTCCCTGCTGAGAGTGGACCTTACAAACACATGGGAGCACAAAAAAATGATCGCTTACGTTCATGATATCTTTTGCATGGAAAATATCAAAGTTTGGTCTAGACAAGAAAGTAACGTGAGTAATATTTTTTGGTTTACAATTTAATGTTAAGCCTACTCTGAAACAAAAATATTCATGTCATTTTAAAAGGTTTCTTCCTTAAGTTAAATACAAGATTTTTAATTTTTAAAAATTGCAGTCTTTGGCCTTTTCCTATGCATAATCATTCAGATGAACCTGGTTAACAGATTCCAACTTGAAAGAAGAAAACACATCACACTAAGGAACGTCACCAGCTAGCCGGATGCTTTCTCTCACAACAGTCCTTCACAGCATGCTGAGAACAATACACATCTAGTGCTAGATTTTCCAGTGTTTGGCACCCACAGTTGAGACCAGTTTTTGGTGCTTAAATGGGAGCTGAGCTCTTTTGAAAATCTGGCCTCAACTGTAGCTGTTGAGCTTTTTAGAAAAAAACTTTGGCCATAGTGGCACAATAGTTTCCCCACTTGCACAAGATTTAACAACACTGGGGTGGAGAGGGGGGGTTGGCAGATTCCAAAAAAACCCTGAATCTCCGTGGTAGGCCATCTCTCAGTTACTATTCCCAGATTTCAAGTCCACCCTGTAACAGATATGGCAGTTTCCTGCAATATCTTTGGGAGATACTGAATTAAGTTTAAGTATCTTTGGAGTCCATTGTATTAAATGCAAAGGTTATGTATTAGTGGGGGGCCCTGATGATCAAAGGACTATAATGCACAATGTGGCAGATAAGAATGAACTTTTGGGACAACACATGGGAAGTGGATTCCCCAGGAAATATCTAGGAGGGAGCTGAATGCAAGATTCCCCACCCACAATTATGCAAAAACCCAGCCTTTGCCCTGAAGTGAGGTGACTGTCCCCCCCAAGATCGAAGGTCCAAACCATATAAAGGAGTGACTTTATAGAGACCCTTGGGGGAGCCTATTCTGAGCTACCAGCTGTTAGGAACTTTTAACTACAGAAGAATCCCTTGTTGGAGTTTGAAGGACTGACTCCTACCGGAGCCCTTGCTGGAGCTGGGGAAGATTCTTTTGTTTTTAATGTTTTCTCTATATTGCTTTCATCTGAAGAACAAACGTGATTTCTTAGAAAGGGCTGTGTGATATCACTGAGGGCAATTACACTGCGTATAGCCTCCAAGGAGAAAGCAAAGTGCAGGCGCAGGCCATTAAGAACATCTGACTTACTGGGGAACTCACAGTGTAAGGCAGGGAGTTGCGCAGTCTGGAAAAACCCCAGTCAAGAGGGGAGAGACGTGGAGCTGAGGAGCTGGGAGCCTATGAGTGGGTGCCCTTGCTGGACCACCAAGTTGCCCTGAACTGACACACAACCAGTTAAGTGAACGATAGCAATGACTATTGAAAGTATCCTGGTCTGACAGCAAACACGAGTGACTCTATACATCACATTAACATTACACAGAATATTTTCTCTTATCGAAAGCAGACAGTAACACCAAATCATCGATACATCACGGATGTCTACATTTCCAGTGACTGGAAATCTTACAATAACTGCACCCTTACCTTTTTACGCACTCCTTCCTGCGTGCTGGACAGTTTGAGCAGGACAGGGGGTAGGAATTTCAATATAATATTCTGTAACTGCTCATCTGTTTCTGCATGGCCAAGACGTAAGAATACACGTTCAAGTTGATCTGTAGTTTAAAAAAAAATTAAGTTAATTTGGAGTTAGAAAGCCAAACGGCAGACAAATCTTTTCCTACTTATGGGTTAGTAATACAGCAGCTGGGATGAAAGTATGGTAAGGATTGAGCAACTTCAATCAAAGCTTCAAAGCATGATCTTCTATTTTTAAAACTGCAAACTTTCCGTTGCTGAAAGATACTGGATTGATGGCCTTCAATCCTCGATTATCCACAGACCAGGTTCAGCATGAACAGGAGTAATGCAAACTTCCACACACTGCCCCACTTATGGGCCTCAACCCTAATCTAGAATACCGCCAGGCGGAGACAGTACTTCAGCCTCCGTACCTAGCAATCCTTTGGCCTCGCTGCTCTGACCGCCAACCAAAGTGTCAATTGTGGTGGTCGTTTTTGAGATACAGACATCTGTCTGCTGGACTCTGGACTAAGACCATAACAAAGGCCACCAGACAGCCACTGAATGGCAATAACTTCTGGTCTATAATTATTTATATTGCTGGAGAGCCTAAGAACCCCCATCATGGACCAGGACCCCCTGGTGCTATACACTGCACAAACAGAAGGTCCCTGCACCAAGAGTTTACAATGTAATGAGGGATGGATTTGATCCAGGAACCTAGAGAGAAAAGGCTCTATGCTCTGTTACCAATCCACTGAGCCACCATTAGAAAAAAATTTATGAAGCTGAACAAACTATCTGGATTTGCTATTATTTGTTAACCCAATTTTCAAGCGAGACTGTCATCATCAATAGGAATTAAATGTGAGTGCCAGAAAAGTAATGATATTTTGACATAACTTAAAATGCAAAAGACTTTGAAGGTCCTATCACCCACATGAACGTGTTGGAGTGTTCTGACAATCTCATTTCTCTATCCCTCTCGCCGTCTCTCAGTACCATCCAATCCAGCAAGGAGTATAAAACAACAGTATGAACATCAGTAAGGACATAGGAGTCACAAATGATACAAGATCAGGAGGGGAGGAAGAGAAAAAAACATGCATCTGTTCCCTGTATGAACTAGGAAAGGATCCTCTAAGGAACACTGACAAGACCAAAATCTTCTGTCAGCAACTCAAGCAATTGGCTTGAAGACCACCTGTCTTTAGGCTAATAAATGGGAAAGTCCTGTTTTAAGCACTAGGATCTAGCTGACCTGATGGCTTAACTGAAGAAAAGCAGACTGCCTCATGGGTAGCAAGACACCGAAGCAGCACTTTCACAGCATGGGATGGGGGCAGGATGGTTCTGATACACAAGGGAAGGAGTGTTCCCTTCTCTTCTCTGCATCTTCAGGTATGCATAGTGATCTACAGCGGATTGCTAACAGGGTCAATGCAATTGGGAGATTACAGGCAAAAAGGCAGCCTACAACAGGAAGCTAAAACCCTTACAGATCCAACACGGACTGCCCCACAATGGTTTGCTCTTAATTTAAATGGAAGGGAAATGCCCTTTGCCCTGTCCCTAAACGGCGATGCTTGCGGGACAAAAGTATGTTGTTGGGGGCTCCAGGATGCTCTGATACAGGAGAAGGAAAATCCCTTGTTAGATGACCCATACTGCTCATTAAAGGATGTGACAGAGTGAACTCCCTGGAGACCCAGGTAGAGCCAACAGTCAGTCCTCCATCAGCTCTACAGAGTTATGGTCCACACGCAGTTGGTCTTGACAATCTATCAAGCCCTGCTGCTACCTATCAGAGGAAGCAGCAGCAAAGAGGGGCCAGTCTAAGGCAGTCAAGTAAGGAGGAAGCAGTGCTCTTTTGCTTGAAACACCCAAAAGGAGAGAGCATTGGTTTGAACTTTTTAGTTATACTCTAAAAAAGAGGAGGGGAGGGAGAGGCCCTCCTGTCACAAAGGTTTAGCCCTGCATTCCTTGGGAACCCAAAGCTCCCACAGAAGTCAATGACTTTTGGATGTATACACAAGGGATGGAGCGAATCAGGCCCTCAACGGGCAACACGGAGGTTTAAGTACAAATACTGTACCTGCAGATTTGAAGTGACTTTTGAACTCACTCTTCAGATAGGAAGGCCTTTGGAAATGATGCTCTATTGTGTCTAACTTTCCCCATCCCTTTGTTAAAGCCCTCACAGGGCTTGTCTACACTTACAGAGGTGCAGCAGCGCTGTTGTGCCACTTTAGCACTTACTGAAGATGCCCATGGGAGATGCGCTCCTGTGGGCAGAGGTACTCCATCACCCCTGAGCAACGTAGTTATACCAACATAAGGTGGTCGTGTAGACTCTTAGCCACAGTATCATCTCTCTGCAGACAGCAGACCAAGCATATACACGTCCCCCCCTAACATTTTGTTTACGGTTGAACTAAACAGGGTAAGCAGTTGAAAAGACAAATGACTAAGATTTTAATGCCAGCTGAATTATAAGTCAAGATTCAGCAGTTCCGCCAATGCAAATTGTATTTGTCAGTGAATCTCTTGTCTTATGAGGATTTTTCTTGCTTTCTCATGCTATCAGCTGCCTCAGGGAACCAAGATACATTCTTCCCATCTAATTTAAAAAAAAAGCTTCTCTCATGTCCTGCCTTTCTCTATCATATTTCATTTCCCTAAAGAATCTGCCTTCTGAGAACTATCCGATGCTCCACGAATTGAGCAGCCTGGGGTAATAAGAGCCTGATCCTGAGAGCCAGTGGACACACACAGCTCTGACTGCGTTCTGTAACCTTAACAAAGCCATCAACAATACCTGCTGTGTCTGTGCTCACCACTGGCTGCAGTGCACCCAAACTCCGCATCTGGGAGGCCTTCCCAATGTCATGTTCCTTGTGGTAGAGAATAAATAGGACTTGACTGCAGTGAATGCAAAGAAGGTAAATGAATTTACTATAACTTTCAGCTAAAGATAAATAATTTTCAAAAGCAGAATACAGAGTAGAAGCCACAGGAAATATAGGAATTCTGTGAAGCAGCAGTCAAGCAAAACGTATGTTAGAAGGGAAGGGTCAACTAACAAAAAGTATACCGCTTTTCCAATTTTTTCCCTCCTATTGTTATAAGTAGCACCCAAGACTACTAGGATAAGATGAAAGAGAGTGAGAAAGAACAATTTCCTCTCTGTCCAATGTATTTACTTTGTGTGTTTGACATGTACATTATTTTCACAGGTTTCCTCTGTATAGTCAGTTAAGTTCCAGTCTTGCAAATGCGGACTCATGTGCTTAACTATAAACCTGGAGTAATCCCACTGATTGCAATGGGACTACTCACATGCTTGAAGTTAAGCACATGGGTGTTTGCAGGATTATGGACTAAATCCGTTCCCTCTGTTGGTGTGGGCTCGTCACATGGCAACAGGGAAGAGGAAAAACGTTTTAATAAAAACAAGAAAGTGTGACTGTAAACCCACAAACCCTGACAGCTGTATCACCTGAAACTACTTTTAATTATCTAAATTGACCACTTCTCAAGTTGTCTGCTGCATTGGTGTAGCCATATTGGTCCCGGGGTATTAGAGAGACACTGTGGTCAGGTAATATCCTTTGTCGGACCAACTGCTGTTGTTGAATGAGATCCACTTTCAAGCTACACAAAGCTCTGAAGCAGCAGTTCTGTGTAATTTGAAAACTTCTCTCTCACCAACAGCAGTTGGTCCAATAAAAGATATTACGTAGCCACCTTGTCTCTGTCACTTCCCAAGCTGACAGTGTACTTTAGAGGACAGCATCCCCAAACAAACAAATAAAAGAACACATTAGGCTCCATCTGGTCCATCAGAAATGGCATCAGAATGGGACTCAGGAGACCTTAGGTCTGTTCCCGGCTATGACTGACCTGACTGAGTGATGTCTGGCAAGTCATCTCACCTGTCGGCACCTTTGTCTCCCTTCACATCCTTTATCTGTTGTCTATTTAGTCTGTAATCTCTTTAGAGCATGATTTTTCTCTCACTATGTATTTGTCCAACAGAGTCCTGATCTCAGTAGGGGCCTCTCGGTGCTACCAGAATACAAATGATTAACAACTCTCCGACTTGCTTTCCTGGCTACTAAATTCCAAAGAAAGGTAATCAGTATGGCTGTCGATTAATCACAGTTAACTCATGCAGTTAACCCAAAAAAATTAATCGCAGTTTCAATCGCACTGTTAAACAACAGAATACCAATTGAAATTTATTAAACATATTGGATGTTTTTCTACATTTTCATATATATTGTATTTTGTGTTGTAACTGAAATCAAAAAGTGTATATTTTTTTATTACAAATATTTGCACTGTAAAAATGATAAACAAAAGATGCTGGTGGCATCTGATACTGAAAATGAATATGCGTCTGTCTGCACTGCTTTGGATTGTTATCGAACGGAACCTGTCATCAGCATGTCCCGTGGAATGGTGGCTGAAGCATGAAGGGACATATGAATCTTTAGCGCATCTGGTACGTAAATCTCTTGCGACGCTGGCTACAACAGTGCCATGAGAATGCCTGTTCTCATTTTCAGGTGACATTGTAAATAAGAAGCGGGCAGCATTATCTCCTGCAAATGTAAACAAACTTGTTTGCCTGAGCAATTGGCTGAATAAGAAGCAAGACTGAGTGGACTTGCAGGCTCGAAAATTTTACATTTTATTTTTGGATGCAGGGGTTTTTTGTACATAATTCCACATTTGTCAGTTCAACTTTCACTATAAAGAGACTACACTACAGTACTTGTATTAAGGTGAACTGAAAACTTTGCGGTTTTTTACAGTGCAAATACTGTAATCCAAATAATTCAAACTATAAAATGTATAAGAGCTGTACACTGGTATTCTCTGCGTTAAATAACAAGCCAAACTTAAAGACGATGATAGTCATTTGCGGAAAAAACCTAAATGAATTCTCGCTTTCAGTCTTCACGGGTGAGGATGTTAGGGAATTCTCAAACGCGAGCCGTCCTTATTAGATGACAAATGCTGATGAATTGTCAGTAGAACTGAGGGTCATTAGAGGAGGTTTGCAATTAACTTGATAAACTTCCAACAGTAAGCAAGTACTGCTCGGAACCAGATGGTCATTCACCAAAAAGTTCTGATATATGAACTAAAGTGAAATTGCAGAATATATTAACTATGTTTGTAACATGTCCTTTAAACCAAGCTTCTGTACAACAAATGGCGAAATAGCTAATGCTAACGCCAATATTAAAGGGTTCTAGCAGCGGATCCTGCAAATTACAGGACTGTAATGTATAACGTCCAATACTGGGCAAATATGTCAAAAATACATAGTAAAGAATAAAAATTGTCAGATCACAAGGAAGAACATAAATTTTGGGCAAAAGTCACAGGTTGTAAAGGGAAAATCATGTCTGACTAATCATTAGAGTTCTTTGAAGGAGTCAAATACAAACATGTGGACAAGGGGGATCCAGTGGATCATATGTACTTAGATTTCCAGAAAACATTTGCACAAGCGTCCTCACCAAAGGCTCTTACATAAATTAAAGTTGTCATGGGATAAGGGGAAGATCCTTTCACTAGGACTGAGAACCTGGTTAAGAAGACTGGACAAAGGGCAAGAATAAATGGTAAATTTCAGAATGGAGAGGAGGGGTAACAAGAGGGGTGTGCTCAGGGGTCAGTCTAGGACCAGTCCTATTCAACTTATTCATAATATCTGGAGAAAGGAAAACAGGTGGCAAAGTTTGCAGATAATCTAAACTGCTCAAGATAGTTAAGACCAAACAGACTGAAGAACTTCAAAAGATCTCACAAAAACGGCAAATGAAATTTAATGTGGATAAATACAAAGTAATGCCTTGGAAAAAATAACCCCAATTATACATACAATATGATGGGACTATTTAGCTACAGATTAGTCAGGAAAGAGATCTTGGAGTCATCGATGGATAGTTCTCTGAAGACGCCCCGCAGTGTGCAGCGGCAGTCAGAAAAGCAGACAGGATGTTAGGAATCATTAAAAAAAAAGGATAGAGAATAAACGGAGATAATCTTATTGCCCTATATAAATCCATGGTACACCCACATAGAATCATAGACTTTAGGTCAGAAGGGACCATTATCGATCATCTATCTGACCTCTCACAACGCAGGCCACAGAATCTCACCCACCCACTCCTGTATCAAACCTATGTCTGAGCCACTGAGTCCTCAAATCATGGTTTAAAGACTTCAAGGTGCAGAGAATCTTCCAGCAAGTGACCCATGCCCCACGCTGCAGATAGGTGAAAAACCCCAGGGCCTCTGCCAATCTGCCCTGGGGGAAAATTCCTTCCTGACCCCAACCATGCGCTGATCAGCTAAACCTACGCATGTGGGCAAGACTCCCCAGCCAGACACAGGAAAGAATTCTCTGTACTAATCTCAGATCCCACCCCATCTAGTGTCCCATCACAGGCTATGGGCAGATCCTGCTTATAGTCAAACACCAATTAATTTTTCAAATAGGCTATCCCACTATACCATCCCCTCCATTAAACTTATCTGGCTTCAAGACTAGACTTGATAATGTCTTTTGCCCCACCGCTCCCCTGGAAGGTTGTTCCTGAACTTCACTCCTCTGATGGTTAGAAACCTGTGCTAATTCAAGTCTAAACTTCCTGATGGCCAGTTTATATCCATTTGTTCTTGTGTCCAAATCGGTACTGGTATTTATCCCTCTGATACATTTATACAGAGCAATCATATCGCCCTCAGCCTCTTCTTTTGGTTAGGCTAACAAGCCAAGCTCTTTGAGTCTCCTTTCATAAGGCAGCGGTTTTCTCATTCTTGGATCATTCCTAGTTAGCCCGTCTCCTGTACCTGTTCAGTCTGAATTCATCCTTTTTTTTTAAAACGTGATGAAGACCAGACAGCACTGCCGCTGTCACACACAGATATTCCAGATGACGGTTCTCACCAGTGCTGTATAACGCGTACAACACCGTTCTCCTTATCTCTACTGGAATTACCTCTCCGATCCGCGGGGTTTATGCATCCCAAGACTGCTATTAAAGCATTTTTCACAGCCAATAGCTCATCTTACATTGGCAGTCTCATACGTACAATTCTGCCAAGATTCAAACGCATACGCCAGACTGTCCGCTCTCCTGCTCCGCTTCCCACTGTTACTTGTATTCCAACCGAATCGGCGAGTCGCTCAGCTTATAACAATAAATTCTTTGTTATTAATCCCTAAATGCGCAACAAGGCCTTGCATTTCTTCACTATTAAATCTAGTCCATTACTATTCAACTTTCAGTTACAAGGTCAATCTAGCAATCTTCCTGTATGATATCCCTTCTCTGATATTAGCGCCAGCTGATGCTACACTGCCCGACTTATAACACTGGTTTAAATGGCCGACGTATACCCGATTTAACGGCGTGCTATCCGTATCACATGGAGCGTAGCTGTCATTAATTATCGATTTTTAACCCGGCCTCCTTAAATCGTTATAGTGGGAACTATGGGATAGCTGAGGAACAGCTACCCACAGTGCACCGCTCCTTAAATCGATGGTAGCCTTGGACCAGGGACGCAAGCAATCGATTTTGTGATTGCACTGTGGATGCGCAAACCCGATTTTATAACATCGGTTTTGTAATATCGGTTTAAACTACTTCGAATTAATCGTGCAGTGTAGACGTAGCCTTAGAAATACCTCTCAGCTTTGTCTCATCCGCAAACTTTATTAGCACATTCCCACTTTTTGTACCAAGGTCAGTAATAAAAAGATTAAATAAGATTGGTCCCAAAACCGATTCCTGAGGAACTCCACTAGTAACCTCCCTCCAGCCTTGAATACTGCATACAGATGTGATCGCCTCATCTCAAAAAAGATATACTGACATTAGAAAAGGCTCAGAAAAGGGCAACTAAAATGATTAGGGGTTTGGAAAGGGTCCCATATGAGGAGAGATTAAAAAGGCTGGGACTTTTCAGTTTGGAAAAGAGGAGACTAAGGGGGGATATTATAGAGGTATATAAAATCATGAGTGGTGTGGAGAAAGTGGATAAGGAAAAGTTATTTACTTGTTCCCCTAATACAAGAACTAGAGGCCACCAAATGAAGTTAATGGGCAGCAGGTTTAAAACAAATAAAAGGAAGTTGTTCTTCACACAGTGCACAGTCAACCTTAGGAACTCCTTGCCTGAGGAGGTTGCAAAAGCTAAGAATATATCAGGGTTTAAAAGAGAACTAGATAAACTCATGGAGGTTAAGTTCATTAATGGCTACTAGCCAGAATGGGTAAAGGAGTGGTGTCCCTAGCCTCTGTTTGTCAGAGAGTGGAGATGGATGACAGGAGAGAGATCACTTGATCATTACCTGTTAGGTTCACTCCCTCTGGGGCACCTGGCATCGGCCACTGTCAGCAGACAGGATACCAGGCTGGATGGACCTTTGGTCTGACCCATTATGGGCATTCTTATGTTATTAAGCATTGTAACTGAAATCAGTATATTTGAAAATGTAGAAAACATCCAAAAATATTTAAATAAACCATAGTCTGTTATTGTTTAACAGCGTGATTAATAGCAATTTATTTAATCGCGTGATTAATTGTGACTAATTTTTTTAATCGCTTGACAGCCCTAGAAATCAGATCCATTTTGGATTATCCCTGGCATTTCCATACTGCTGTGATCTGCTCCACAAAGTGTCTTCTCACAACTGGACCGTAACTGTAGCAAATTAAAAACAAAAAGCCCACTAGCCAAAAATAAATAAATAAAATAAAGAAGTAAAAGCCTTGATGTGCAATCTGCTAACCAAGACTGAAGCTTTAATTCAATCTATTGACATATACGCTTTCTGTAATCTGCTATTTTGATGTGTTGGATAAGTCAGTGTTTTATTAGTGTTAATTTGTAAAGCATTTTGCAATCCTTGGATGAAGCTTACAATGACAGTATGAACATTAATTAAGCATCATTTCATCCGTCACTGAAATGCAAGTTACATCTGGAGAGCTCTTGAGATTCTACACCAGACTGTTTCCTAGGTCTCAAATCCAGGCTCACATTCCAGATTTAGGACCATAAAATATGCTGTGCCCTTAGCCCCATGTTCCCAACTATAACACATATTATATTAGCTGGTTAACATAAAAGGACTGACTTCTATATGTCTAACATCTGTAATTCTTTGGTGAACATAGTGACACTGGAAAGAGAATGTTGATCGAGGTCTGGGATTAAATTTAACTCAACCAAGTGACTAAAATGAACTGAGCCAGATCATATACTAAGTCAGTCCAAGAAATAACTTCTCTATTCTATAGCTTTTAACCATCCTCTCAGATATAAGTCTGCCCAAATTATTAACCAAGGCACTCTGGGTCACTAGGTTCACTCCATGGCCATGACCCACACTGTGGCCATGACCCCTGTTTGTAGTGAAGTGGCAAGGGGTCTCCTGCACAAGAGCTGTCTGTTTGGCTGGCAGGGGACTCCACCACCACTCCTCTTTGAGAAGGCTAAGCCTTCGCTCTCCATGGACCATCTCTTCCCTGTCTTCAGATGAGCTGGAGTCCATCCTAGAGAAGGGATGTCTCAGCCCCACCCCTCCTGAGCAAAGGAGTGTGTGCGTGTGAGGCTTTGCCACCACCACTCTGGCACAGCCACAATGGTGTCATGGCAATGATGGGACACACACAATCCTCTGATGGGGTGGTATCAGCCAGGCCTCCCGCAGCAGTTGGTTTCAGAATTAACAGCCCACTAGGATTAATGGCACAGTTCACCAATTAGAGCTATTGTTTGGGATGCTCGGCAGATATCACAGCATTAGTTACCCTTGGGACACTTTTTCAAGCTTTTCTTCCCAACCATGAGGACTAGAAACAGCTTGTTTTTTCAAATGAAATCTAGTCACCATGTAACTGAGAAGTTGGGCCCAGTGTGTGTGACCTTTTCCAACTGTGCTCCAGTTATGATAACCACTGGCTTTTTATCAAGAATAAATTAAAAACACAAGCATAAACAGTAGCATGCCAAGATTAAAACAGACCTGATTATCTGAAAGCAGTAAAACCCAGATTAAATGAACTATTAATTTTCAAACAAATTGGTCTGAAAAATGTTTTACCTGTTACTGTAAGAAATGGTGTGTACAATTCGCTCTGTTCTTGCGGTTTGTATACTGTGTGCAATTGACATAGCTTTTTATAGTCAGTTCTACTCTGTCTCCCCATATAGTAAATTAGGTCTCAATGCTACAAACGATCACGGATAACTCAACGGCAATACTGATGTGTGTAGGTGTTTGCAAGATTGCGACTTTGTTTTTTCCTGCTACTGTAGGGTCTTTCACTCAGTAACAGGGGAAGAAAACATGTTTGTAAAACCACAAAGATTGGGTGGGGGACTCAGGAACAGGTACAATATCTGAAACAATATCTGAAACTACTTTAGAACTAATTTTACGAAACTGATCAGATTTCAGGTGTCCTTTCATATTCATTCATTTTGCACTAAAGAATCAGGAAAGTAGAGAAGCCGAAGAAATCTTTAGACCATTGCTTACAGCGCCAGGGTCAATTTGTGTATATAGATAAAATATTTCTACTTCTAAAAATATCATCTCTCTCACAAGCAGGTAACAGCATTTCCATGGTAACTTAAGGATTTCTAATGTCATTTCTAACCCCTTCTGGTTCTTCTCCAACCTATATGATAAAAGTATGCGAAGGAATATTGGTTTCAGAATTGATGGAAATACTTCATCTCATTAGAAGAAAGAATAATACATTTCAGATTGCAGATTTTCAACCCTGATGGGACTTGAACCCACAATCTCTGGCTTCAGAAGCCAATGCCTTATCCATTAGGCCACTGTACTACATATTGTATAAAACCACAAGTATTGTCCTCTTTTTCAACTATCAAGGGAGTATAAATACACCTCTACCTCGATATAATGCCATCCTCGGGAGCCAAAAAATCTTACAGCATTATAGGTGAAACCACGTTATATCGAACTTGATTTCATCCGCCGGAGTATGCAGCCCCGCCCCCCCAGAGCGCTGCTTTACCCTGTCATAATGGTTGGCATTATAAAGGGATAGCAGTGTATTTTTATAAAACAAAGCCAGATCAATGGCAAGGCCCCGAACCGCAAAGTGTAAGTGACTAGGGAAGTTATGAGAGCTCCTTCACTGGAGGTTTTCAAAAGGAGGCTGGATAGCCATCCGTCTTGGACAGTTTAGACACAACACATCTTGGCAGGGAGTTAGACTAGATGACCCTTGCAGTTCCTTCTAACCCTATGATTCTATGACCCCACCCCCCATCTCCCATATTTACCGCAGTGATCTCTGATCAGACATTACATCATGTTGTTTAGGAGCCCCTAAATCTCGGTAGCCTTAGAGCTGGATCCATCAGTAGTGCCACTGAAGTTAATGGCAAAAATCCAATAGAAGATTGATTGGGCCTTTGCTCTGGTTCTGTTCTACAGTCGTTTGCCATAAGAAATAGTGGAAAGGGAGGGACAGGGAAGATGTTTAATATACTGCATCTTTTAGAAAACAGTTTTGCCACCCATCTCTTATTTCTTCAATTAAAACAACAAAATAAACCCTTCTGCATGTTCGGCCTCATCAGTATAGTTCACTGTTTATCCATCTGTTCGAAGTCGTCAGCTCTCAGTTCAAATGCTATTTTGTGTGTGTCCAGTTTCTCCTCCCTTCCTCTTATACTAAAGAATTAGCTCCCAGTGGCATTTACAGCCATTGTAAAGAGCAAGTCAGCTGTTCTTTATAGAATGCTCTGATGTGTATTCGGGTAAGAAGAGAATATCAAGTATGAAGAGCATACGTCTATTTATGAAAGCAGATTTGAGAGACTAACTAAGACTGGGACATGTCAAACCAGATGTACTTCACAAGCCATAGAGTCTGAGCCTGGAACACAACAGAACTCCAGGAGTTGTGACAGTAAGCTTCTGTGAGAGGATGCAGGTAGCTACCTTCTTCACCTTCCCCAACCTAAAATCCATTTTATAGCAAGAGCCCTGTGATCACAACAGTAAAGCCATTCCGGAGGATGTACACTTTCTTAAAAACAGCTTATTGTTACTGCACTAAGACCATTTTATAAAAATTATTTTGTGCATATATCCTGGAATTTTCCTCCAAAAGGTCCTATGTCAAATAAGTGCTTACTTCTACCTGGATACAGTCAGTCAACTTCATTCCCAGGATGACTGGGGAGAAAGAAGAGAAGACTGATGCAAACATTAAAAGAACAGAATGCAAAATGAGGTTTTCACTTCTCCAAAAGCTAAACAAATGATTCTGCACCACTCTGAACTGGAGGAGCAAGATACTCAGTTTGGGAGTCCAACTCTGATCTACTTGTATTATGCTTCCATTAAAACACCACGCAATTTCTTGCTGGAATTGTATTAGGCCCTGGGGAACGTACATCTAGAGTGGTTATAGCCAGGGCTGGCTCCAGTGTTTTTGCCGCTCCAAGCAACGGGGGGAAAAAAAAAAGCCGCGATCGGCACTTCGGCTTCATTCTTCGGCAGCAGGTCCTTCCCTGCTGCCCCTTTCTGTTGGCCGCCCCAAGCGCCTGCTTGCGGCAGTGGTGCCTGGAGCCAGCCCTGGTTATAGCAGCATACTGGGAGTCAGGGTCTGGAGGTACTGTTCATGGCTCTATCGCAATCTCAAATGACTTTAGGACAGCTCCCTCGTGGTGCTCACTTAGTCACTACTCAAGTTTATAAAACACGATCTTTTACCGTGGGAATGTATTTTTCTATTTTCATCATATTCCTCCATAGCAGAGAATGTTTAGATACAGATTTGAAATGCCAAAATTTCTATTTCCATGTACAGCGTGTCATGTTTAGACTCCCTTTAGATTACTACCCATTCTCGTTGGAAATGGCTTTTCTTTCTTTCTGAACATGCACAACTCTAGGCCCAATTTACTGATTTTATATTAGGATTCAAGCTATCACTGTTTAAATTATTCATCCACCAAATCATAAGCATCCTCATAAAAAGTTTAAGCAAGTACTTTTTTCTCAACACAAAAGAAGGAGTAACACTTCATCTATTTGATTGCTGCTACAGATCAAAGTTTCTTATCGCTACACGCCTACAGAACAGGGACAAATTGGTTTTCTGATCTAAAAGAAAATTTTGGTTACTCCTTCAGGAGGCTCATTATCCTACAGATCGGGTTCCTTTCACAATACAATTTGATGCATTTAATTTTAGTCTCTCACACACTTCTACCTGAGAAGTCTGCCCAATTTTCCCCACTCTGTGCTACCTGAATTTCTTATGCTTCCTGCTAAAGTCCACCTTTGACTGCACAACTTTTCCATTTATTCATAGAGGCGGCATTGGAAAAAATCACCATCCTCCCTCTCCACAAAAAAACCCACCACCCTTAAGTCAGAAGGGTGGTACCATACACATTCTACTGGTAGAGCTGACAGATAAGTCATAGTTCACATAGTTTGAGACATCTGATGAGAGTGACATCAAACTGCTAAACTGGATTGTACTCTATAAGACATTTGTCTCTCCCCTCTTCCAGGCTTGGATTAAATTAAAATGTGACTGCAAACCCAGTGACAATAGCCACAGGTCACCTTGCCAAAAACAGGCAACAGTTATATCCAGTTTGTAGGTAGAGCAAACTAGCACTCCATAGATTGAATAAAGCTGTGTCTGCAAGCAGGAACTCTTCCACTAAAGGCATGTCTACACTAGACTTAAAATCAACCTATGTTACGTCGACTTACAGTCACTGCAGTAATCACCGTGGTGGCTGATGTCCACACTATCCTTCTTCTGTCGGTGGTGCACATCCTCAGCAGGAGTGCTTTCACCGACTGAAGAGGGGCAGCGTGGGGGACAAGGCACTCAGCTCTGCTCTGCTCCCGGGCAGGCTTCTCACCTCCCAGTTCCCTGCTGGGGCCAGACACCTGAGGCTCTCACCTCCCTGAGCAGGGAGCCAGGCAGGGGAAGCACAACTGGGAGCCGGGAACCAGGCGGATGCAGCCTGGCTGGGACTGGGGAGCCAGTGTCAGCCAGGCTCTAGCTGCCCAGCTTTCTTGTCAATTTCAAGGCTCCAGCAGGTAGCCTTGAAATTGACAAGACAGCCAACAGCAGATGTAGGTAACTCAGTGTCTGAGACTGCATCACCCTAACTACATTAACGTAAGTCCTAAGCCTCTCCTGGAGGAGGAGTTATGTGCAGTAGGGCACTTACATCAGGGGGACAAAGCTGTACTGTGTACACTGACATAAGTAGGTCTACATAAGCTGCCTTATGTCAACCTAACTATGTAGCACAGACCAGGCATGAGTTGTTTTACAAGGTCTGCAAGTGAAGGGAACACTGGCAATATATAGTTGACTGTATAGGAAGAATTTAATGGCTGATGGTGACGATGAAGTCTGTGATCAATTTTTCTAGACTACAGAGGTCATGACAATGATTCATCCCAATGTTCACTGGAATAAGTATGTTGAGATTTGTGTCAGACCTGAGAATCAATTAATTCTGTAAGTTTTTTTTATTCCTACATGAAATTATAGTTCTTTGCCGGCATCAGGGACACCACCAGTATGTTGATGTTCCATAGTCTATTCACCTCATCCAATAGTTCAGTGGTTCTCAAACTGTGGGTCAGGATCCCAAAGTGGGTCACGACCCCATTTTAACAGGGTTGCCAGTCTGGTTTAGAGTTGCTGGACTCCAGGGCCAAAGTCAAAGCCTGAGGACTTCAACCCTGGACAGCAAGTCTCAGGCTGCGCTTCAATTTTGGTCCCCTCGCCTGAGGTCGTGGGGCTTGGGCTTGGGCTCCCACACCTGGGGCAGCAGGGCTCAGGCGGGCTCAGGGATTGTGTAGTAACCCCTCCTGGGGTTGTGTAGTAATTTTTATTGCCAGAATGACACAGTCAAATGAAGTTTGAGAACTGCTGCAATAGTTTGCAGAAACTAAGTAGGCTAAAGGGGTTTTCTCTAAAGAGAGGACAGAAGAATCAAGCAGCAAAGCATAGTTTAAATCTGACAGCCTGGAGCTTGAAAGTCTGCATTAAAACCTTTCTTCCTTCTGCTGAGTTTCTGGTAGTGAAATCAATTCCACAGTCAAGGCAAGTCTAAAACACCACTTTCCTCAGCCCACTGATTTCTCCCATGGATCAGAATGACAGTTCCTCCAGCTGGGTTATACATCACACTGTTATTAATTCATCAAGGTTGTCTGAAAACTAGTTTTGTTATATCTCAGGAGGTGCAGCAACAAGACAAGAAAACACTCCCTTAACATTTTATACTTCTTCAGAGACAGATCTATCATTACTGCATCAGATTCAGCAGTAGATTTGAAGGTTAAAGAACACCCCAAACTGGGTGTCCTATCCCTCCAAATAAACAAATATCTAAATTTGAACTATGTCACTCAGATTCTGACTACTATCCTGATCAGCACTGAGAACTGCATGGGCACAGGACCTGTCATGGAGTTTTAATGCTGGATCAGGGGCATCATTTGCAGAATAGAAGAAAACTGAAATGGATAAAATTTATTTTCCAATATATTTTATTCCTAGAGTCCTACTTTAAATTCATACAAAACATATCAAGCTCTGGAAGGGGAGAGTTTGTATATATGCACTTATTATTACAAGAAAAAATATGAAATGAGCAAAGGATTATTCACATCTATTGTATGCTGTCAGATGCTACTCTGGCAAGGAATATAAACCACCAAAACTTTAAAATACTTTGCACCTCTGAAGCACTTCTGATCCAAGCATCTCTGCGCACTCTGCAAACATTAAGCTTCACAATACTCTAGTCTGATAAGGGAGTTCACAGACAGAGAAACTGAGTCACAGAGCCAGGAAGGGCCTTGCCCAAGGCCACACAGGGAGCATGTTGGAGAGATGAGCCTGAGACTCCCTGCAATCACTGAGCCGGGAAGGCATCTGCTCTAAGCACTCAGCCAGTCTCAGCTGACGCCCACCAGTAACTTGCGAGGTCTGAGAACTACATTTCCCAGCCAGCATCAGTGTCACGGGCTGCTGACAGTTCCTGCTCCGGGGCCCCAGGCGCAGAAACTCACCCCTTCCAAAGCAGGGCCCAGGCCCCTAGCAGGCAGAGCGACACCGCTGGGGGGACATTACACGGGGGAGGGGGCGGGGGCGCGCCCTGATCAGCCTGCAACACCCTCCCCTCGCCCTGTCCCCGCGGGGCCAAGCGCCCAGGGCCGGCCCCGCTGCTGGGGGGCTCCCCGCCGCCCAAAGCAGAGTCACTGCGGCCTGCCGGGCCTGGGGGAGACGTTCAGCCTCTGCCTCCAGGCGCCGCTGGCTGAGGCTCGTGGCCCCAAGCCCGGCCTGGCAGAGCCCCCCCCCCGCCCGGGACCCTGACCCGGGGGCGGGCGGGCTGAGACCTGCGGGGAAGCCCCGGCCCCAGGCTTTAGCTTCCCTTTCACACCGTGACTGCGCACAGCGGAGGCCTAGCCCCGGCCCCGGCCTCGGCCCCGGCTCCCTCCCCGCCCCTCGCCCAGGCCACCCGCGGCCACACGGGGCGATGAAACCAGCTCCCCCCCCTCCCTCACCCCTGCCCAGCTCCCCGCCCCCTCAGACAGAGGGGACCCGGCCCCGCCCCACGGACAGGCACATACGGGGAGGGGTGTCGGGGGGGTCCTGCCAACCGAGAGCCCCGCCGCCGCCGCCAGTGTCCGTGTCCGTGTCACTTACTCAGCTCATCCTGGGCGGCGGAGGCGGCCGCAGCCATGTTGCCCGCCGCCGCGGGGGGAGGTGGGGGCGAGCGGTGGCTCCGGAGCAAGCCCGTCACTCGGGGCGCGGGCTGAGGTCCCTCCTCTCCCCTTCCCGCGCCCCCTTCGCGGGGCTGCGGCGGGGCAGGGGCCCTGCCTGGCTTCGCCTCTCCCCAGCGCCGGCCCCCGGGCGAGAGCTGCGGCTCCCTCTGTGCGCGAGCGAGTGCGGCTCCCGCACCCGCCCCCAATCCAGCCTCCCGCGCTTCACTTCGGTTTTATATTTAGAAAGAGCTGAGCCATCGTCCCAACCCCCCTCTCCCCCTGCTCCCGAGAAGCGACCGAACCCGCGGGCTCCACGCCCAGGGGCTAACCCCGACCCAGCAGCCCTCGCCTGCTGCCCATGTGCTCGGGGGCTTGGGGCTCTCCTCTTTCTGCCTGGGCGCCCAGCCTCCCCGAGGGGAGGGCAACTGACCTGAGTCCATGCTGACCTCCATGGCTGCTGAGCCGCTTAGAAAGGGGGTCGGGGCGGTGGAGAGAAACAGGTCAATCAGCCGCGAAACGGCCGCGTTCCTCCCCCTATCTGTGGTAGGTGCTTGTAGCAGTCTGGAGGGTTTCTAACCGGGAAAGGTGCTGCCTGGGACTTGGAGCCACTGCCGGCCAGCCACAGATTTAGAGGAAGTGTGAAACACTCCCAAGGGGTGCCAGTTCCTCCCATCTGTCCTTCCACTGCTACTAGGCTCCTGTCCACACCCTCAAACTGCTCCAGGAGGGATTTTCCTCCCTTACTTCAGTGTTTCTTTCACAATTTAGGGCTTGTTTACATGGGGAGTTATTCCCTAATAGCTAATCCTGAAAACTCCATGTGTAAATGTTCTTATTCCAGAATAAGAGTGCTTTCTTCTGAATTAGCTTAATCCACTCAATTGGATTAAGGCACTCCTATGCCAGAATAAGAGTGTCCACACATGGATTTAATCAGGAATAGTTAAACAGCTTAAAATTCACATTCTACCATATTCCAGATTACTTTTCATGTGTGGAGACTCATATTCCGGAATAAGAGTGCCTTATTCCAATAGTGTATTCCAGTGGGTTAAACTGTAAGGAATAAACTGGGGACAAAGCACTCTTCTTATAAATGCTCTTCTTATAAATGCAGTTATAAAGAAGGAATAAAGAGTGCTTATAAAAGAGCATTTATAAGAAGTACTGAGAGGAGTGGATAAAAGCCTCACAGCTCAAATGAATGTGGAGGGTATTTTTATGACATAATTTCCTGCATAGGGTGACTAAATCCTAATTTACTGGAAATGGCCTGATTTTGAGAAAATGCCTCTGCCAAGTCTATCGAAATCAAGGGTTAGTCTCTATCAATTTAAATCTGCTGGGTAGCAAACGCTTTTGCTGTAAAGCACAGTGGATTGTAAAGGGCTACAAATCCCACAAGACCAGGTGTATATCGGATACAAGGACATACGCAGGGATAATTAAAAGAGGCCTTATGTTGCCAAGAGAGTGGTGATTAGCTGGAATGGAATTACTGAGGAGAAGGCATCGACGAAAAGTGTTCATGCATTACACATTTTTCAGAAATTCAAGAAGATAAAAGGATATTAGCCAGTTTTATGCTTGGAAGCAGCTGACCACCTTTCTGGGGCTCAGGAGGCCATTTTTCACTGATCAGGCATTTTTTTATTCCAGATCAACACTATTTTGTGGAATTTGGAGGAGGAATTAATTTTAAATGATGTTTTCCCACCAGTATTTTAGCCGTGTGTGGACACCACAAACTTTATAAAAACTTTTGGGAGTTCAGAGCTTTAAGGAATCAGAAAAGCAGATTGGAAATGACAGGAAGTGCTCCAGCCCTGCCTCAGTTTCATTAGCAAATGAAATCTATAAACCACACAACTGACAGCGACAGGAAAGTTTACCTAAGTGACTGGATAGTGAAAGCACAAAGAAAGCAAGTCTAAGGGCCTGGGGGTGGAGTCCTTCTCCACCCTAGTCAATTAGGGGAGCATGTGCAGGGGAGTGCCTCTTCCCCTAGTGGAGACTAAAGAAAATAGCAGGGGAGTGAAAACTGACAAAATCCTAGGAAGCCAAGTTGCAAAAAAAGTGAGGGGAATAGCAGATTTGTTGGCTGGGTCTGATATGCAAGTATCTGGAATTGGGGAAGTTAAGGACTTCAGCTAAGAAAAAAGTGGCTAGCCAGCTGTCACTGTTCCAGAGGCCTCCGTAGCCTCGTTGAGGGCACCCTCTCTCAGGCCTCAGCCATCATCTTTCTTGGGGCAGTAACCTATGTTCCTCTCCTTGTACACCAAGGATTTCAGGCTGCAATTGCTTCCTGAAACTCATTGTGATCATCTTAGCAAGTCTGGTTTTAGTTCAGCACCTGCCACACTGTTCTCTCCCCGGGGCTATGACAGTGTTTACCAGAAACCAGCCAGCCTTCATAAAGCAAAGTATTTATTTAGAATAAAAGCATTGCAGAGAAAACATAGCTTGAAAACAATAAACAGTTTATGTGCATGACTGTCTTGCCAGGTGTCACCCATCTTCCACATGGAGACCCTGGTAGGTTTCAAAGTCCTTCAAATCCTTTCTGCAGGGTCTGGCTCTTTCGGTCACAGTGTCATTTCAATTCTTGCATCTAGTGAGAGTGGCATGCCCTCACACCCTCTCTATATCAGGCTGGAATCTTTAAACAATTCTTAGGTTATTGTTTGCTGGGCTTCTTGAACCCTGTCAAAACACACAATTTTCCCCGAGGAAGTGGTACTTCTACAGACATGAAGTTTTCTAGGAAATTGCATTAATCCCACACACACACACTCCCACAGTGATTTTAGTGCTTTATTGTTCATGCATGCTTAGCGACATCCCCCTAGTCACTTCATTGCTTGCTCTGTTCCAAGAAAGAAATTAACCTCTTTACACCCAGCAGGTAACAATGATACAAGGTGAGAGAGGAAACTGAGTCACACATATATTCTTTCATTAAAAAAATCAGACATTTCCCAGTTCTCCACATCAGGTTAATCCCAATCAAGGAAGTGTGTTCTTCAGATCTTCAGGGTATGGCCAGCGCACTGTCATGGCCACATTTGCAGCATCTGCAGCGGCATTGGGAGCGGTGCATTATAGGCAGCTATCCCAGCGTTCAAGTGGCTGCAACTTGCTTTTCAAAAGGGTGGGGTGGGGTAGGATGGAATGTGATAGGGAGCATG
The DNA here is from genome assembly GCF_003597395.2 of Chelonoidis abingdonii. Lineage (NCBI taxonomy): Eukaryota > Metazoa > Chordata > Testudines > Testudinidae > Chelonoidis > Chelonoidis abingdonii. The sequence goes on from NC_133774.1 coordinate 122,847,976, forward strand.
GGGAAGAGAGAGAGTGGATTTTTGGAGCCGACACTCTGTCAGCAGCTGCCTTGCAAGTTCCAACCCTCTCCCCCACCCCTCTCTCATTCACTGAAAGCAAACAACAGCTGTTTGTTTTTTTCCTCACAGACCAGATAAGCAGCCGCTCCAAAATGGAGCCCCCCCCCCCGTGCTGCTTCTCTCCTCAAGTTCCCTCCTTCCCCCTCTCTTCAAGCAAACACTAGCTGTGCGGTTCCAAAGGGAGCCCCCCTGCCTCTGCTCATTCACAGCAAACAGGAGCTGTATTTGTTTTTTTGATAAGCAGCTCTCGGAGCCCGGAATTCACAACAAAACAGAGAGCGGAACCTTTACTTAAAAGGATTATGGGAAGCTTCTGGAGGTCAGTTACAGCATACTAAGATTATTCCCTGTTTACACTGGCACCCCAGCGCTGCAGTAGCAGCGCTATTCTCTTTATTCCTCTCGGGGAGGTGAAGTACAAGCAGCGCTGTAGCCAGGGAGATATAGCGTTGTATGTGCCTTGCCAGTGTGGACGGGGAGTGAGTTACAGCGTATAAAGCCGCCAACAGCGCTGTAACTCTGAAGTGTAGCCAAGGCCTCAGTATGGAAAATGAGTGTAGGTGTTAGCATTACCCCCTACACAACCAGTAGATGCGAATAATTAGGAATATAAATTTTAAAGTGAAATTTCCATTGCTTTTAAGTCAGAAAATGTAGGAAGGACTGAAAATTCTTTTCTGGTTTCAGACCCCTAAAGAAATCCTACAACTGAGACAGCCTAGCAAGGTCCTTGCTGTCATGGGGAATGAAATAAACAATCTTCTTAATCAGGAGGTGTTTATTAAAGAAAACAACTATTATTACAAAGAAATGATGGGTTTCTACACAGTTTGAGCACCAGCTTTGTACCCTTGTATAGGAGGGACCACACCCTGGCTGGAAATTATATAGCATTCGAGAGACATCTAGTGGCTGAATAATATAGTTCAACTAAAGATGTTGTGACTCTTGCCTTTCCCTCCCATCATGACTGTTAGATTGGGCACAAGGCTCTACAGACATCTAAGAGCTGTAACTCAATTTGGTTTTTCTTTATCATGCCCCTCCCCTGTATTCGACTCAGTATATCACATTTCTCAAAGGGTGGGGGTGTGGATACTTACTGGCGTCTTTCAATAAGCAGCTTTCTTATAAATTCTGCTGTGTCTTGAATCTAATTGCGGCTGCAGCTGTCTCTAAACAATGCCCTTGTAATTTTCTCCATATCTCTGTGCATTCCAACTTCCTGATTTACGGTTCCAAGTGTCTCCTCAACATAATCCTAATCCAACAGCAATTCCAAAAAATGACAAGGTAAGGTTAACATATTATGGTTGCAAAGACTTCCTCTCAGTCCTCTCCCTGGGGACTAGTGCTTCTGAACCCGCCTCCCAGAAGTTAAACTCCCCCACACAACACCGATGACAAGCTCTCCAATCCTGACAGGTCTCCCAACTACCAGCCCCCTCAGGCAATCCCCAGATGCCAAATAAAAAAGTATCAGAGGGGTATCTGCGTTAGTAAATATTCACAAAAACAACGAGGAATCTGGTGGCACCTTAAAAACTAACAGATTTATTTGGGCATAAGCTTTCATGGGTAAAAATCCCACTTCAGATGCATAGAGTGAAAATTACAGCTACAGGCATAAATATACTGGCATATGAAGAGAAGAGAGTTACCTTACAAGTGAAGAACCAGTGATGACAAGGCCAATTCAGTCAAGGTGGATGTGGTCCACTCCCAATAATTGATGAGGAGGTGTCAATACCAAGAGAAGGAAAATTACTTTTGTAGTGAGCCGGCCACTCCCAGTTCCTATTCAAGTCCAAATTAATGGTGTTAAATTTGCAAATGAATTGTAGCTCTGCAGTTTCTCTTTGAAGTCTGTTTTTGAAGTTTTTTTGTTGAAGTATGGCAGGGATCAGCAACTTATGGCAAGTGTGCCAAAGGTGGCATGCGAGCTGATTTTCAGTGGCACTCTGCTGCCAACCTGGGGTTCTGTCCACCGGCCCCCTGCCAGATGGAGTCCTGGCCACCAGCCCTGCTCAGCCGCTGCTGGCCTCAGATACCAGCCACCAGCCCTGCTCAGCCCGCTGCTGGTCTGGGGTTCAGGCCACCAGCCCCATGCCAGCTGGGGTCCCGGCCGCCGGCCCCTCTCTGCCTGCTGCTGGCCTGGGATATTGGTCGCCAGCCCAGGGCTCTGCTCCTGGCCTTGGCCCGGCACTCTGCAGTCACCCCCAGCTATGGCCCACTGGCCCCATTCTGGGACAGTGAGGGGTGCAGCTCAGCACCCCTACCTTAAAAATTGTTCCAGCGCCACTGGGATATTTTTAAGTCCTGATTTGCTGCTTATATCAGGCCACGTGGAACCGCGCACTGGGTTTGACGTTGTGCGTGCCCTCTGTCACCATTTCCCCCTCCCCCGCATTGTGTGTTGAGGGGAGCATTTGACAAAATGTCAACCCCTAAGAAAGCAAAGTTATATGTCCGTTCATTTCACCCTTCTTGGACAGACACATCTGGAGTTATTCGAAAGAAGGACCGTGCTGTTTGTGCTTTCTATTGTGAAAGTGTTGTTTATCGCACATCAAGTGTTCGATGACAATTTGAAACGAAGCACAAGAAAACTTTTCTTGACGAAGCAGACAAGACTGGATGGATCAAGAAGGCAGGATCAATCAAGAAGGCGGTGTGTGGGCGGGAGAGGGGAACTCAGAATGCAGGGAGGGGGGTAGCTAGGGCCTGTGTGTGGGTGGGGGAGGAGAGCTCAGGGTGGAGTCGGGGTAGCTAGGGGCTGTGTGCAGGCAGGGGATAGCTCAGGGTGAAGGCAGGGGGTAGCTAGGGGCTGTGTGCGGGTAGAGGGGTAGCTCAGGGTGGAGGCAGGGGGTAGCTCAGAATGCAGGGAGTGGGTAGCTAGGGGCTGTGTGTGGGTAGAGGGGTAGCTCAGGGTGGAGGCAGGGGGTAGCTCAGAAAGCAGGGAGTGGGTAGCTAGGGGCTGTGTGCTAGGAAGGCTCCCCCTGGGCTGGCTGCTCTCTGAGGGTTCTGCAGCCCCAGAGCCGGGGCCCCTCACCCGGACGGCCTTTACTAGCTGCATGAGCAGTCACAGTGGGCTGGGAGTTGAGGAGCAGCCACAACCCTGGGCACTGGCAGCAGACGGGGGGAAGCCACTGCTGCCTGCTCCATGGCACCACCAGCCAAAGGACCAGCTGTTCCGCACTGCCTGGCTCCAGGTTCACCTGAGGGGAACTGGTGGAGATGAGGAGGGGGAGGGAGCTGGAGCTGCCCCACTCTGGGTAAGGCACTGCAATTTGTGGTGGCAGCACCTTAGTGCTCCCTTAACTCTGCCCATGGGCTCAGGGCTTCTGCCTGCGGGGAGCACCAGAGCTCGGGGCTTCTGAACTGTAGTGATCCCGGCTTCAGCCCAGGGGGAGCACTCTGAGGGGGAGGGGCACCAGGCCTCCCAGCTTCTGCCCCGCGCTGCTGCTGGCTTCATACCTGGCAGGGGGGAAGGGCCACCAGGGATCCCGGCTTCTGCCCTAGGCTGCTGCTGGCTTCAGACGGGGGGCGAGGGGGCACGCACTGCTCCCTGCTTCAGACCTGGCGGGGGGCACTAATGCTCCCGGCTTCTGTGCTGTGCTGCTGCTAACTTCAGGGAGGGGGCTGCACCAGGGCTCGGGGTACTGGGTTTCCTGTGGCCCCCCCCTGAAAGGTCTCATGGATCCTCAGGGGTCCACAGACCCCTGGTTGAGAACGGCTGTCTTAGGCCATGACCAGGCTTTGTAGGTGCTACAGAAATACAAATAATAGATGTGTGTGTAGCTTTAGATCTCAATGAGGAATACTCAGACTTCACTGCTTCAGGAGTCAAACTGGCAATCAACATTATCTGAAAAAGCCACTACTACATTTACTAGATAGATACATTATTCTCACAACAAAATGACTGACTAAGTATTCCACAACTGATCCTGATATTTGGTAACTTAGATTGGTTAATAATTAAATCACAGTGTTCTAATACCATGTGCTGCAAAGAACTGCAAGAGACACATTAAAGAGGTGTGGTTCCCAAGCTTCAGTCTGATGAGTATCACTGATCTAGATATATATAAAATATGATCAATAAATACTAAAATCTTACAATACACATGTAAATCTTCAAAATCATAAACAGTAACTGTAATCAATGCTCAACAGGATGTTTCAAAGTCCCTTTAAACGTAAAAGGAGCAGTAAATTGTGCAAGGATCCCTGCACTTATAGAGAGTTGCACTGACTGTGGCTCATGCTTAAGCATGCTGATAACATAACCTCAGTTCTGCAAATGCTTACACAGATACTTCTGAGTAGGCAACAGGACTACTCACACACTTCAAATTAAGCATGTGTGAGTGTCTGCAGAAACAAAGCTTAGAACCCCAATTCAGCAATATGCTTAAGCAAGTTCCTAACTCTGAACACCCACCATGTGCTAAAAGTTAGTAGGAAGTTTAAATATCTCCCTGAATTGAGAGGACTGTATGGTGAAGATCAGGGGTTGGAGGCAGACAGAAATTGTAACCTGCCCAAGGCCACACAAGAAGTTTGTGGCAGAGCCTGCTCACATTAACTTTGAATTTCTCCCAGTCTGTTGTGATACTGATGTGAGTTACACCTTTGGAACTACGAGCAGAATTGTATCATTATAGGGGAATTAATCCCTCTGCTGGTACAGAGCTCTCACACAGGGACCTAGAGCGGAGATTTTGCACTAATCCAATGTTGGGGCTGCATGAGCCCTCAGAGCAGGTTGGGAAAGCTGGAGAGCTGTGCCCCTCTGGCTATAATTCATCTGGGCATTGGAGCAGCAGGGATTCACTGGGGCATAGTGATGTCCCTTGTGACCCATCCCCAACATGTCCATTACACCCAGGGCTCCTGCTGCACAAGAGCAAAGCTCATATACCTGGTACTTTGCCTGCCTTGTGCCTGGGCAAATTCACCACGAGGGACCTGTAGTTGCTTTGTAGCTACTTTATGCCAACAGAGCACTTGTCTGCTGATCACACTTTGATTATCCTTAGACCTCAGGCTAGTCACGTAGTGCTAACTCTTCTCTTTGTTTCCACCTATTTAAGACAGCTGAAATACTTAATATTTCATGTAAACAGTTACTATAGCTGTGTCAAGAATGTTATATGGCTATGAACAGGAGAGGTAGTCTGTATGGTTGTGTATTGGAGAGAAGGCCACTCACAAAATCCTCTCTTCACTGAGATGCAGTTCACACTATGAAAAAGTTTGAAAACCTTTGCTCTAGGAGAGGTGCAGGGAACTGTTACCTTGTTCTGACTGTAAATTGTGTAAGTGTTGTAGCTATATATGTGGATGACTATGGAACTAATTTTATTATGCAGAGGTTTGGAGGATGGAGTTTAATAGCTGGACCTGTTTGGTCAATGTAATATCTTAAAGCTCTGGTTCATCAAAACAACACTGAATGTGTTCCAAGGCCATATTTGCAAACAGACTTAAACATATTTTGTAGCTCGCTATTTTTTTGCAAGCACAAGATTGAGTATTATTGCTTTATACCATACTTACACATTCAAACTGATCCAAAGCTCACAGAAGTCAGTCGAGACTCCCATTGACCTCAGTAGGCATTGGATCAGACTCCAGCACAGAAAAATCTTGGGAGATATCATCTTTACTTACAAGTAAGATATTTTTTATTTCTCTGAGAAATTCCATAGGAGTGTGAAGTACTGATGCAGGAATGTTTCTTTTCAAAGCAGATGCTGCTGATCCTGTGATAACTTTCTATTTCACCTGGTAGATTTATCAAGTGTGCTTATGAATAAGGGGGGGACATAACTGATTCCAACTCTGTAAGTATCTCTTTCTATAATATAAAAATATACTCTTACTTGAATTCCAAGGCCAGATCCAACTTACACTGACTTCCGTAGAAGTTAGTATTTTCCATTTATACTCAGAGCCCCCTCCCCTGCTACCAGTCTCTAATTAAATCATCCCATCCTTTCCCTCACCCCAAGAATCTTTTTTTATATATGGTGGTGACATTTTGTTAACTTAAAATAGGATGGTAGGTTGGAAATGCTTAGGCAACCTTAGCTAATGGGGATGCTACTACTATATACAACAGAACACTACAAATTCCCATTGGCTGTTTCTAGCTTTTATTCCCAAGACATGGTCAAGGGCATAAGGGCCCTGTAAATCCTAGCTGAAGCCCACTCCCTCTGCAGGAAAGGAAAATTCTAGGTTAAGCCAGTAGGGGGGAATCTCAGCACAGCTAACTTGTTTCCACTGAGGATATGTGTATATTGCAAATAAAAACCAGTGGCTGGCCTATGCCAGTTGACTCAAGTTCACAAGGCTTGGGGCTAAAGGGCTGTTTAATTGCAGTACAAATGTTCAGGCTCAGAGTGGAGTCCAGTCTCTGGGACCCCCAAGGTGGGAAGGTCTCAAAGCATTTACACTGCAATTAAACAGGCCCTTACCCCGAGCACCTCAAGCCTGAATCAGCTGGCACAGGCCAGCCACAGGTGTCTAACTGCACCATAGACATACCCTGACTGCAAAATCACCTGTAGATCCCCCTGCTGTTTGTCTCCAGTCTCATCCATTCATCAGATGAGGCACCATTGCTCTTCAGGATTCGCTGCTTCCTCCTCCCACCTCATCCCCACTCCCCAGGGTGGATAAAAATCAATGACTTAAAAAAAAAAATCAAATTTTTTTTGATAGATTTTTTCCTCAAAAAGCATTCTATCTAAAGATAGTTTTAATTAAGACACATTATAGCTCAAAGATATCTCATCATGGAATCGAGATTATAAATTCTAATTCTATAGTATAAGACAATATAGTCAATGTAACGTTTAAGAAGTTTTGTAACTGAGTTCCAATAGTTCATGGATTAGGGACCCAATCTTATGGGGGTTCCAGGGGTTTCTGTATAGATTATTCATGTTAATCTTTCCATCTACCCAATGGGACTCAGTGCTCAGTCTAGAAGATACCATCAGAGATGCTTAGTTTTGCAGTTTTCAAACTGTGGATTTGTGTCTCCATAGATAACATGCTTGTTAAAAGCAAAAATGTTTTTAAATAAATATACAGAAGTGAGAAATAACAGACCTCAACTGCATTGTCCCTCTGCAAATTTGTGTACCCAGTGCCAATCCCTTACCTCTCTCTAAAAGTGCAAAGTTTCAAAAAATTCAATGACTAGAAGATTGTTGGCGGTAGAATAGATTTGGACAAGGAGAAGTCTGGAGATGGATGTAAGGGAGGGACAGGCAGTAGAAACAAAAGCGAAACTGTTTGAGCAGCATATTCCAGAAGTCTTGAGGTCTTTCTGTGTGTAGCCTTCATTGATTTGATTTCTCCTAACTGAAAATGAAAACATTAACATGGATAAATGTTACCATACCATACCATTCTCTCACTAGAAGGGAAAACCTAGAATGGTAGCAGGCCATAAAAAAAGGCCCAGTTTGGGAATAAGAACCATTCAAGAAATACATGTTTGCTGATGAAGAAATTCATACCAGTGAAGTGGTGGAAGTCACTTAAGTAGTTGGATTCAGAGACTGTTGAAGTGATAATCTCACTTTTAACAGCAGTAGCTTCTTCTGCTGGAGTAGAAAGAATATTTTCTTCCTTTGGACTAATTCATTCCAAATTTCGAGAAATTGTTTTGGGACGTGAAAACGCCTTGTTTTTTCTTTTCCAGATTATGAATAAACAGGAAAATGAAGGTGAAGACAATGCGTTAGCTGCACAAGCCAATATTTTAAGTTTCCTCTTGTTGACCTGGCTGACACAGTCATTTAAAAAAAAATCATTATTATTTCATTTAACTATTTAGTTAAAAACAATTTTAACAAAAACACAACTGATTTTAAAAAACTTGATGTTTTTAAATTCAAAAATTCATATGCTTGTTTTGTTAAAATAGTATGTTTGTTGTTGAAGAAGAAAATCCAGAATATATAATGTTTTTGTTTAGTTAATCAACAATTAAATGTCGGTCTGGTGATGTCTTTCTCCTAATACAGCATGGCACGAAAATCCTCCAAATATTAATGATTAACCTGTTGAACTGGAAATAGTTCACCTCCCAATGACTTCATAAATATCTGCTTCAATTACCTTTGGTAATGAAATAACCAATCATTCATTTTCTGATATAGTTGTAAAGCTAATCTGAAAAATTTCAAAATAAATCACTTAAAAATGTATAGTGTCCTTCTAAAATGAAACCTACATCTCTGAGTTTGGAAGAATATGTATTAAGGTTTCAACAACCAACAAGAATGCATTTATGTAGAACATGCTTGAGTCTCCTGATTAAATCAAATCCACCTGCACTCCCACTGCTTCCTGCGCGAGGAAGGCAGAAGCTTGACTTTTCCTGTCCTTCTGTTCCATCGCCCTCACAGCAGCTATAGCTCTTTATTTCACAGGGGAAAGGCTGCGCTGTCTCCTGCAAGCTCCTGCTCCCTGCCCCACTCCCTGGAGTTCCAGACTCCTGGGCAGCTCCTTCCACCCCATACTTGAACAGCTTTACTCGACAGTCACCCTTAGGAACTCGAAGAATGATGTCGCCAGCGTTCCTTCATAGGAGCACAGACGCTCACTCTGGGCCCCCAAGTTTTTATGTGAAAAGGTTCCTGACAAAGTGACAGTCAGGTTTATAGCAGCACTGTCCAGTGACAAGCAAGTTTCTAGCAATTCTTTGAAGTTACAAATGTAAATTAATTGTTAATGGGTTAACATAAGAGTCATTTCACTCTTATTCACACCTTTACACTTGAGAGGAGGTACTTCTAAAAGTGGTCTTCAATGGATTTTAAATAGTAACTATATACTAGCACTTGAAAAGGTTCAGAAAAGGGAACTAAAATGATTAGGGGTTGGAGAGTGTCCCATATGAGGAAAGATTAAAAAGGCTAGGACTCTTCAGCTTGGAAAAGAGAGGACTAAGGGGGATTGATAGAGGTATTAAAATCATGAGTGAGTGGAGAAAGTGGATAAGGAAAAGTTATTTACTTATTCCCATAACACAAGAACTAGGGGTCACCAAATGAAATAAATAGGCAGCAGGTTTAAAACAATATAAAGGAAGTTCTTCGTCACGCAGCGCACAGTCAACCTGTGGAACTCCTCACCTGAGGAGGTTGTGAAGGCTACGACTATAACAGTGTTTTAAAGGGAACTGGATAAATTCATGGTGATTAGTCCATAAATGGCTATTAGCCAGGATGGGTAAGGACAGTGTCCTAGCCTCTGTTTATCAGAGGATGGAGATGGATGGTAGGAGAGAGATCACTGGTCATTCCTGTGGTTGAGCGTTCCACTCCCTCTGGGGCACCTGGCATTGGCCACTGTCGGTAGACAGATACTGGGCTAGATGGACATTTGGTCTGACCCAGTACGGCCATTCTTATGTTAACCATTTTATTGTTTTATTACATGTAAAGGCAAAAAAAAATCAAGTTGTTCCCCTCCACTCCACACCATTTTTAAACCTTTGAAATATCAAGCACAATCTTCCCTGGTTGTCCTGGCAAGACCTGCTACATGTCTCAGACATAGAGCTGTATCATGACTGAAGTGTGGATGACGCTAAACCTGTAATAAAGTTCAATTCTTGGACAACTATTGGAGTTAAATAGCTATTAGCAGATTTTACCAGTTTGACTAAACCCCTTTCCCCTCTCAATTGTTCAAGCTTTCACTCCCGCTCTTGATCTGTCATTTCACTAGCTTTCTAGCCATCCAAAGGCTGAACTGCATGACGAAATTTTAAAGGAAGTCCCCAACAGGTGCCACCAGCTGAACAGACACTAGTATAAGAGGGAGCCATAGCATACATGTGACTAACAACATCTGTTTTATACACTGTATTAAATGGTGGAAGCAGCCTGAGCCTTGACCACACTAGGTCTCTCCACCAGTAAGGTTCCTTAACAGAGAGATGGCCACAGAACCTTCCCAAGCAGATGAGAGATGAATTCCTACTGAATACTTCTCACTTATGAAGAAGGCATGGGAGAAGTTAAGAGGGAAACATTCCATTTTTTCCCTTTATAGATGACTTGTGAAGTAGCTACGTTCAAAAGAGTCAGACAAGAGCTAAAGAGAATATTTTATTTATAAATGTTAATTTGGTTTTAGAATTTGAAATGGATTGGGGTTATAATATAATCAATTTTTTTTTTTTATTTACATAAGGCATCAAATTGCCCCTTTTAAACAAAAGGATTAGTTTCCCTTATAATACTATGGTGCAAGTAATATGGCATATTTAGTAGAATACTGGTACACTTGTTCCAAACAAGTATCTACAGTTCAGTGTACAAAGATTAAAACCCAAACCTAAGAGTCTAGCAAAATCTGCTTAATGTATCATTCTGCAGAACAATGACAAAGATTAAGGCCTGTTTGTGCTGAACAATCATGCACCACTTGTTACCAGAATTAATAAAGACTATGATTCCAACTGCACAGGGCATGGGAAAAGGCACATATAAGCCCATGATGCCTAGTCTGCATCAAATATACTATTTTGGCAAGATCACTCGGATTTTGGAAGCTTTTGCGTGGGGACAGAGGAAAAACGAAGAGCCATAAAATTAACCTGCCTCTAGAATTTTACATGAGCATTTACACACCCCTAATAACCAAATGTACAAACCTTATGGTTTTAATGAGGGGACAAAACAAAAGAACGGCTAGGAGACTTCCAAAACTTTCTTGGTGAAGGGTGTAAGGTATAATTGGGTTGGCATTTGTTCTTACAGCTTTCATGTGAAACACTTCTTTAAACAATGAACTCCAGCTCCACAAGCAAGTAGAATATAAACAACGAACTAAGTCTCTGTTTAACAGATTCACTTTTATTTATAAAAATGGTAAACTTGTACTAATTTTCTGCCTGATGAAATTATTCCTGAGTTTTAGATCACTGCCGAGGCACAGCAGATAAAACTCTAAAAATTTAGTTACGAAAATTTTTTGCAAGTCAGGTTTATCAGTACTGTACATTGTTCAGCAGCCTTCAGTCATCAATAAACGTTAATCTTCCAGGTCCTTCATTCCTCATCCACCGCCTATATCTCTTCCATCGAGGATCCATGGCCATCTCTTCTTTAGCTCTTCCTCTTGTTCTTGCTTGTGTAGACCTGGATTAGAGGAGAAAGAAAAGTGACTTTAAATAAAGTCCAAGAAAAAGTATCTGCCCTCAAGGCGCGAGCTCTAATTACAACAAATCCAAAACTGCAGACCTTTTTTTTTTTTTTTTTTTTAAAACCACACTCCAGGTTGCTATAGAGTCAGGTCAGTCTCAGATTGCTGGTGGAATGCAGAATTTGGCCCAGAGCTCCATTAACTTCAGTTCAGTTACTTTGGATTTAGGGTCTATGATGGTGTAAGAGCAGAATTTGGCTTTATCTTGAATTTATTAAGCTCTTAAAGAATGCACTGTAAAACACACAGGAACATCAACTAAAAGCCGCATGCTTGTGCAGGAGATAATACTATTCACAGCAACAAAGACAGGCAATACTCAGGACACTGAGCAAACCCTTTATTGTATAGGAAATATTCAATGTAGTAGTTAGATGCACTGATTTAACAGTTTCCTCCAGTACTTGTGTCTTTCTGTAGTCAAGCCTAATTAGACAAATTTTGGAATGTTGTTAAATCTGATGTTTTTATTTTTTTTAATCTGTCCAGCTGTGGAAGTAAATGCTTTTATCACCACATTAGATGTATTAGGATTAGAATTATAACTGGATATTTTAATTGCCAGGAAATTCTAAGCAAATGCTGATAGCTACTTTCGGGAGGGATAGGGGGTGGGTATGGGGCACCAGTTCAATCTAATCTTTAAAATGTAACATCCTCAGGGGATACAACAGTACTAAACACTCCAGTTTCAAAGGATCAGTAAATCTTGGGTCTAGACTGAAAATTTTCCCTCCATTACATTATGAAAAAGCCACCATGCCATGTGGAAGTCACATGTACAGTTAACTTCCCCGTGATCAAGACTTCACAAACGTTTTCACGCCTGTTTATCTAGGTCTGAAATTTGGCACTGCTGCTACTGTGATTCTTTCAGTTCCTAGTATTTTTTCCACCTGCTGCTGAACTAGCTAGCCTCTTTCTAGCAACACAGTCAGTAGGGTTGATCTCCAACAGTGGATAACTGCATAGTGTCTTAACAGTAACTGAAGTTTTTCTGCACAAGAGATTTGAAGAACTCTGCACCCTAGACTGGCTAACGGTAGATACTACGTGGCACAGTTACAAAATACAAAGTACTGCTCTCAATAGTCATAAAATCACCACAGCAAACAGTAAGGCTGAAAACGTTTAAATATAGATTTACTGTACTAAAGAGCTATGAGGGCTCCTAATGTGCTCTCACTTACAAATTCCTTGGTACAAGGATAATCCTTCACTTGTGTCTTGTACAACAAGAAGCAGAGTCAGTACTTAAATCAAAGTAATAGGCTCTGGAACATCCCCAGGACCAGGGCACAGAGCTTGTGTATTGTGTGGAGTCTCTGATCTGGAACAATGGAACACTATACTTGAATAAAACAGCCATGCCCTGCAAGAAATATGTCAGACCCTGGATCACTGCAAGTCAGAGGAACTACTGAAGGGTAAAGAGGGCAGAGTCAGGAACTAGCTGAATTGGTAGAGTGATAAAAAACACTCTAATGGTTTGGATAAACACTTACTTTGGAGCAGGGGTTCTCAAACTGGGGGTTGGGACACCTCAGAGAGCTACGAGGTTATTACATGGGGCGTTGCAAGCTCCACCCCACACCCCGTTTTGCCCCCAGCATTTATAATGGTTGTGTTAAAAAAGTGTTTTTAATTTAAAAGGGTGATATTCTAGCACATTGATAGATGAACAAAGACTGTCTTTATCAGAAAATCTGAATCTCATTGCCAAAAATCTCCAGCTTAATGAGCGATATCTAGAAATGAATCATAGGCCAGGTCTACACTGCGACTTTAAATCGGTTTAATGGCTGATATACCGATTTAACGCTGTATCCGTTCACACGACGTCGTCCTTAATATCGAGTTAACCGCCTCCTTACACGCCCCTTAAATCGGATTTCGGCACTCCTCCAAACGAGAGGAGTAGCTAAAATCGATAGTGATCACATCGGATTAGGCGTGTGGACGGAAATCGACGTTATGGCCTCCAGGGTGGCATCCCAGAGTGCTGCAGTGACCGCCTCTGGACAGCAATACTGAACTCGGAGTGCAGCGGCAGGTAAACAGAAAAGCCCGGCGAACTTTTGCAATTGCATTTCCTCTTTGCCGAGTGAGTTTGATTGACGCTGTGCGATGCAGTCTCAAATCCAAAAGAGCTCCAGCGATGGGGAAACCGTACGGAGATTACTAGGTCTGATACGTGATATGGGAGAACAATCTGTGTATCCAGCTCCGTTACAGAAACGAACGCCAAAGCGTTTGAATAAAAAACTGCAGGTACACAGCGCTTGACGATGACAAGCGTAAGGAAGCCAAGAGGACTCAATGGACGCTCATTCAGGAGGCGGGGTACTGAGGCTCCAGCGTATCCCACAGTCCCACAGCGTCCTATGAAAATTATTTCGCATTATTGCAGCCGCATCCAATGTCTGTAGGTCAACACTAGTGTCTGGGGTGGTTCGAGGGAACACTCTCCAGTTTTCTTTTCACCCACTCCACAACTGAAAAAAAGGGTAAGAAGATCATTCCTTGACTACTTCTATGTACCCTATGTGTACTGAATTGCTGTGGTAACGGGGAGCTACAGCATCTGAAGGCAGTATCGCTCCTCCTCTCTGGTGGTGACAGTTCTCGCAGACGGCCCCACCATCCAGGAGAACCGCCTAAACTGTCAACATTGGCGGAACATTGCTACCGGCTGCAGTAGAGGACAGAACCGCTCGTAATAACAAGGCTAATCATTGAACTTGGGCTCAAAATTTGCAATCACATTTGGGATTACTCGCTTGCATATGGTTCATTTCTCCACTTTGGTATTCGCTAAAAATAGAGTCCATCCTGGCCCTGGGACTGTCATAGCCCCCGGGAGGCTGCCCCACGTGCCTCCCTCCCGACATCATTTCTCTCACTAACAAGTCTCTGTTTCTATATTCTGGTATTCCTTTAAACTTCATGACACAAACGGGGAGGGAAATGACACGGTAGCCCAGGAGGTTGAGGGAGGAAAGCAGGTGCGCTTCTTGGCAGGGGCAACCCTGTTGAATACTGAACGGAGCACACCTGTGCTACTCGAACACTGATCTCTGTTTCACTTGCATATTATTCTAGGCAGGACAGTGCTACCACTGACGCTCTTGGTTCCGCCAATCCGAACTCGATGCGGAGTGCCGGTAAAGCAGGGGAAATCCCCGAGAGCTTTACATGTGACATTCCTGGTTCACGTGTCCAGCTCTGATCACCACGGGTGGCGATGCGTTCAAATGCAAAAGATCTCGCTGACATTGACATTACGGGAGATGCAATGTTATCGCTGTAATGGTGAGGACAAATTCTCTTTTTCAGAGCTCCCGTTAAAGAAAGGAAATGCCTAAGCCTTTGAAAAAAATAAACTACAGATAACAGCTGGTCGTGACAACAGTACGGGAGCAGACATCAAACGATGGTCATGGAGGAGGGAGGGAGTATGAGGATTACAGCTACCAGTCTCCACAGCGGTACTCTGAAATAATATGTTTGATTTTTTGGCTGCGCGCCCATGTCTTGCAGCGTAATAACTAAGCGTGTTGCGTGTTCACGGAAACAGTCGGCAGGGTTTTTCGCCCCCTCCAGCACGTAAAAAAAAGTGAATAAATAATCTCCCTGAGTACTGTAAATGTCACCTCTGTTGTACTGAATGCTGCTGCAGACGCGATGCTGGCTGCTGGTAAGAGCAGTATCCGCTCCTTCTGCCCTCCCAGGGTGACGGCTGCCCAGTGATTGCCCTGCTGAGTGTGGCGGAGCTCGGGGGAAAATGGGAATGAACTCCTTTTCTGACAGGAATGGTACAGAACGCCTGGTAACTGTTTACTTATACTGGGCGAGCTTCATCAACCCTTCTCTCTTGCGTAAGAAAGATT
Organism: Chelonoidis abingdonii; assembly: GCF_003597395.2. NCBI lineage: Eukaryota > Metazoa > Chordata > Testudines > Testudinidae > Chelonoidis > Chelonoidis abingdonii. The sequence continues at coordinate 122,863,170 of NC_133774.1, forward strand.
CTGAACTGCATGGACGGTCATAGGCCTATGGTTGGCTCATCCCCCTCATTTTTTACTCAGGTAAGTACTCCGTTATTTTTATTCATGCATTCTCAATACATCATGCCACAACGGGGTGGGGGGCACTCGTGGTAGCCCCGGAGTGGAGCAAACGGTGCGTTACTTGCAGCGGCTCCTCTGGTGAATACTGATTGCGGAGTCAGCTGCGCTGTGCTACACTGATTTTAATACTGCTTACTCCTATTTCTTGTCTGACTGACATTTTTATTAACCGTAAAGGGGCAGGATGACCCATCCCTAGTGAAGTTAATTCCATTTTCTTTCAAAAATTTACACAGGTGTATTATCGTTCTGTCCCATTACTGGTGAGTATGTAACAAAAAGAGGGAGATGTAACAGTTTACTTGCTGTTTCATAGTACTGTACCAGTTCTACACCAGGAAGGAGCAGAAATTTCAAGTAGCAATATCCACACCTCAGATTAACTTCATTGGTTATGATACTCCACGTGCAACGCTTAATGCTCCTCAGTGCTGCAAGTGCGCCCTGTCAGTAGCATTCAGTAAAATAGGGGTGACATGTAAGTACTCAAGGAATTGCTTATTAATTTCATTTCTCGTGCTGGGGTAGGGGGAACTGAATAGCTGTCCGTGAACCATAAAAGGCACCGTGTAAGTACAGACATCGGGCGCTAAGCAAAATGCAAATAGTTTTAAGAGACTGCTGAGGACTGTGGGAAGCAGGGAGTTCCTCAGCCCCCGTTCCGCCCCATGAATCCCCGGCCCTGATGCAAATGTTAATGGTCACGGGGGTTTCTATGGTAAACGTGTAGGTCCATTCCTTGCTCCGGGAAAACATCAGCAGACAGGTCTTTCGCACAATTTTTTCCCTGGATTGCCCTTGCAGAAACATAGCAGCAGAGCAGAGACCGTCGGCTGTTTTGTTTTTCCCGTCACCATTTGATGTACTAGAATGCCGTGGAGCAGAGGCGACATCGAGCGCTACACACCACATTCAATTTGCTTTTGCAATGATAGCAGAGTAGTTACCAGTTGTTCTGTGCCGTCTACTTGCCAGAAAAAACTGGCAATGACGATGACGTCTTATGTCTCCTTCTCTAACTGTCCGCTGCTATCATGAGTTGCCCCCTGAGCTAAAATCAGCCGGTTGGCGCAACGCAAAAGCAAATTGGGATTGATCATGGGCACTGATGCAATCCCTCCCTTATTGCCTGTCTAAAATAGAGGTCAGTACCTGACTACAGAAAGTCAAAGCAGCTAGAGAATCCTGTGGCACCTTATAGACTAACGACGTCGTTAGTCTATAAGTGCACAAGGTTCCTGCTGCTTTTTACAGTCCAGACTAACACGCGCTAACTCCTTGAAGGAAACGCGTCAAGTTATTAGAAGATCGCAGCTTCCATGGCTTATAACAGGAGGTTGCCCGCAAGACCGCACTCTATTGCTTCACTTTCTCCAACCTCTGCAGCTACCGTGGCAGGGCCCATCCCCCATTTCTGTCCTGCAGTCGGAGGATACAAGAATAAGAAAACATAGACTTATTTGTTGATAAACGGGGGTGGGGGCATCTGGAGGCAGGCAGTTGTGGCTAAGACAGTCCAGCAGGAACATACTTCAATTTTAATACAGACAGGGAGCGATGACTCTTCGCCCCAGTGAGCCATTCCAATGGTGGGTTTCAGAACCATTGTCCACAGGGCATCATGATAGATCGGACACTAACTGTGATGCACTGGCCAGGTAAAACAGGAAAAAGCCTGAATCCCGCGAATTTTGACATTCCATTTCCTGATTGTTCCACCGTGAGGGTCAGCACACACCAGGTGGACCACACTCAGGAGCTCATTGCACTCGTCACAATGCATCTCCTGATATATTCGAAAGAAAGAGCGGCCAGCTTGACCACAGAGGTTCTGGATAGGCGATCGCTTATCTGGGGTGAGACTCGTGCTCACAGCACGCGGTTCACAAAGACGACAATGAAAAAGTTTTTGAAAGAATTTCAAAGTCTATGGCTGATAAGGTCAGAGCAGGAGACTCCTTCAGGTGCCGAGTGAAACTGAAGAACTTAGACAGGGTTACCAGAAAGCCAAGAAGCAAACGGAAGGTCAGGTCGAGCCGAAAACATTGCCGCTTCTATGCTGAACTACTAATTTTGGGGTTAAGCGCTACCAGTGCCCCACCCTGTCGTAGATCAGACTTTGGATTGAAAATCACGTGTTTCTGAAGATTGTAGCCGAGGGGAAGATGGAGTGAATTTGAGATAAGCATGACCGTGGTGTATGAGCACACCAGCAGTCCTAACCCCCAACAGCCAGGATCTTTGAGACCCCAAGAATCACAGTCCGCTGCGCTCACAGCGAGAAGCCAACAGTGAGCCATGGAAGCTTACCTCCAGGGTAAGTGTATCCCTTCTTCTGTACCGAAACCGGATTAAAACAAGACTTTTTATGTAGATCGTCGATTGACAAGGGCTTTGCTGCACATCGCAGCGATTACTGTTACAGGAAAATTCGTTTAAACATGTCTTGGGATGGGGTGAATCCTCCAAATAGTATGTCATGAATATCGTCGTGGAGGAACTCAAAACCCTATGCTATATGAGAACATTCGGCCAAGACAGCCTTCTCCTTCCCCCATAGTAGGTAACTTTCAGCTTGCATTTGCATGACATTTGTAACTGCAGGCATTGAAGGGCCATTGCACAGTGAAGCATTGCATAAACAAATGATCTGTCCTCCTGCGGTGCTATTGGAGGAGAAGAGATATCATCATTTACCTTGTAGACTATCAGGATGTCAAACAGGAGAAGACCATGCGATTTTTCTACTGCCAGAGCGGGGGGATGGGAGGAGGGATTAGCGACGAGTTTTCAGCGGTCTGCAAGCAGGATTCTATCCTGCTACCAGCAAGCGATGCGGGGGTGAGTTAGGGTGATCACTAGCAGTGATTCGTATATGATAGGAGCATGCGCTGTTGGGGATGTGAAGAGGGGGTGGGTTTGGTTTGGCAGGCTCCTCTATAACAGCAGAAGCAAGGATATATAGATCACTGTGTATATGAACGGCGGAAGAAGTCAAATTTTAAAGCCTCACGTTACCATCGCGCTGTGACGTACTTGGCCGTCTGCGTCGTGTTGTGCACATCCAGTCACCACAGACAGAATATTTAAACGCTACAAAATGCGACCTTTTATAGAGAATCACATGTGCTCTGTCAGGTGGATAGTGTTCCATGTGAAGCAGAGTAACTAGTCATTGCTCTGTAAAAAGGTATCTTACCACAATTCTCCCCTTGGTGCTTCCCCATGCAGCCTGCACCATTTCTCAGAAGTGCACTTGCCATCACGAGGGGTGCTGTGATTACGGCGAGGAAGAAGAAGACGCGAGAATGAAATGTTCACAAATTATGAAGTAACAGCGCAATGAGAGGGATAAAAGAATGAGTGAAGGTATGTGGTAGCAAAGATACAGGAAAGATGCCGTGAAGGCCTCGAGGGTAGCTGGAAACCAGGTTGGAGAATCAAACCCTGATTCTGCTGCGTTCTCAACGAAATCCTCCAACGATGGTGGAGCCTTCAGAAGAGCAGCACAGTAGCAGAGTGCCCTGCAGACCCTGTATAACCTCCCTGCAAGCCCATCCATATCTCCTCCACCCCAGACGGTGTAAGACAGCGTGTGGGGTGCGAAGGGGGGGCCTTTCTGCACGCCGTACTCCGCCAACTACCGCCGCTGCAGAGTTCAAGGAAAAGGCTGTAATGTACCTGCATAGTGCTTAAGTAGCCTTTCCTTCTCCCTCCTTCCAAACACAGCAGTCAGGACACCTTCCTAATTCTCTGCTTTTTATAGTTCCTTTGTAATACAGAATGCATCGAAAGGGGAGGTGGTGCTTAACAGGAAATCTAGTAAGGAAAAACTTCATGATTTTAACAGTGATAATTACTTTTAATGCATAACTAAATGATTTTTAAACGATACAGAGATTTATTATTCCTTCAGCAACCTGTAATGACAAGGGGAGGGCTGGTTGCTTACACTGAATAAGTTCGTCAAAGGCGGAGGAGTGTTTCGATTATTTATCTAAATAGGGGAAGCAAACGTCACCCGTACCTGCCGTGCTGAACATTGTTTCAAGGCTTCTCTGATGCGCAGCGGCCTCCAAGGTGTGCTCTTCTAATCGCCCTGGTTCTGACTGTCGTACTCAGCAGGCCAGTGATTTGCCTCAGCCTCCCACCAGCATAAATGTTCTCTCCCCTTAGTGCTCACAAAGATGGTGAGCAAACAGCAAGCAGCAATGCAAGCGGGAACATGGTTGTGGCTGAGGTCTGGAGCGAGTAGTAATATGCCAGCCGACCCCTTTAAAACGGCCACAAGCCCACATTCACACCACCTCGCACTGCTCCAGCTGTAGTTGAACAGCTCCTGACACGTCCAGCTGGAGTGTTGGCTTCATGAGGCCATGGCATCAAGGGGGTAGCGCTGGTCCCCAAGGATCACTATAGGCAGGTGTTGAACATTGCCAACGGTTATTTTCTGGTCGGGAGTATTCCCCTTGCTGCAGCCTGTTTAAACAGGACTATGCTTCGCTGAAAGAACGCGAGCCTATGAACCCTTCCTGGCCACCCACGTGGGATGTGAGTGCACAGTCCCTTCTGCTCCACATGCTTGGCAGCACCATTGAAAAGTACCCCCTTGGCGTTGACGTACTGGGTGCCCTGTGGTTTTTCTTGGCCAGATAGGGATATGGTTCCATCTTATGCCCCACACAGTTTCGAAAACCCATGGGCAGCTAAGCATCACTATCACTGGGCACTTCCAATCACAACCTTTCCATGCAGCAGCTCACGAGGTGCTTTGCTAGTTGCAATCACTAGCACCCCACAGTAGATTTGCGCCACTCCAAATGATTCCGACTGACCGGCTAGCTCTGCGTTAAGCCAGCTATCCAGAGGCTATTGCCACTCGGTTCTCACCTGTGAGGCTGTCTCATGTTTGTATTCGGCGTTTCGAGGCAGGGAAAGCACTGTCACAAATCAGTTTAAGAAAGTGCTTTACGCATGCGAGTTTCGCAAGCGACTGCGAATCGTCCCAACCGTAAAACAATGCGGTCCCACTCAGTCTTGTGCTTTTTCCGTGCCCAAATTCGGCGTTCAATGGGTATAGTATATGCCGGTAATCAGCAGTACGCTCCAAAACGCTGGCCAGCGGTTATGGAGAATTCTGCCGTGCCATTGGTATCGCTGTCCTCGCCACTCAGCAATAGCTGCCCTCCTGCCTCCTCCTGCCTTATGCAGTTCATTGTTCATTATACGTCAGCATAGAGTACGACGAGTTTGACGAACGCATGATACCGTTGTGTGACTCAGGGTCCGATGATTGCTGTGCTAATGGCGGTTGCTCAACACTCCGCCGAAAAACGCGCCAAGGGATTGTCTGTTCTGCCCTCAACAAGGAGGGGTATGGCTGTACCA
>NC_133774.1:122868759-122918508 GCF_003597395.2 Chelonoidis abingdonii
TATGGGATAGCTGAGGAACAGCTACCCACAGTGCACCGCTCCTGAAATCGATGGTAGCCTTGGACCATGGACACAAGCAATCGATTTTGTGATCGCATTGTGGACGCGCAAAACCGATTTTATAACATCGGTTTCGTAATATCGGTTTAAACTACTTCGAAATAATCGTGCAGTGTAGACGTACCCATAGTCTTACATGCAGTACAAGCACAATAGACACCCTGGGAGAACACCAGGTTTTAAGCTGGTTAAATTGGGCATTTAACGTTCATTTTCACAACATGACAAAACTACTCACCTCATAGTTCTCTCTTATCCATAGCTGCCGTTCCAGGAACGTCTCTTTCTGATTATCTTCCAGACTGTCAAACTGAGACTGCGACATTTTCATGTACCTGCGTATGATATACAGCTTCTCTTCCTCACCATATTCTCGCCCTTTAATATTAAAACAATAAATCCACCAACAATACCAAGCTATATACTTGCATAAGTAAAAAGGAGCTAAGAGGATTTGGAATAGAAGGATATCATATATTTTAGGCTTCTGATAGCCACCTTTTATATCTATTTTATTTTTGATAATGTCTTTGATTATTTCTTCCTCTTCCTCACGGATTTCTTCCTTAGACCGTCTGTTTTTGCCTTTTTCTTTAGCCCTATTCAGTAGGCCCTGTTGCTTGGCAATCTCAGACGCTTGTATACGATATTTTGGCACTGTAGCTAGGTAGTTGATGGCCTCATTGTAGCTACTCCACCAGCTGAAGAACTAGAATAGAAAAAAGTAATAGCTTGTTAGTTTCAGCAGTAGGTTTAACAAAGAAAACAGAAGGAAAATATAAGATAATCCATGACCTCTGGTACATAATAATCATTTCGTAAAAGTGGTAGTATCCCCATTTGACAGATGCAGAGGGGTGAATTGTTGCCCACGGTCTTACAGCAAGTCAGTAGCAACGCCAGTGTAAAAACATCCTGCCCGGAAAGTGTCTTCTGTGGAGCCTGAAAAGTGTGATTGTCCTGCCTAAGCTGAAGGACCAGGTCCCCTTGGCTTAACACCAACTACAGACTCAAATCTCTTTCTGGGCCAGCTACTGGATGGGGAACAAATGCCACAATGTGTTAGCATTGTTAAACCCAGGATTAAAACTCTTTACTTTTTGGGCTCCAACCCTACGCTCATTCTGCTAAAGAAAAAACATATTTCACAATCTAGAATGTACAAGGAAAAGAATCAGAGGTACCGTGTTAGTCTGGGATCTGTTAAAACAGCAGCAGAGAATCCCTGTGGCACCAACTTATAGATTATAACAGACGTTTGGCAGCATTCGAGCTTTCCGTGAATACTCTCCCACTTCGCAGGTGTCGACATGCAATCTGACTAAGTGATATTCCCCCACAAAAGCTCATGCTCCAAAAATGTCTGTTAGTACTATAAGGTGCCACAGGACTCTCTGCTGTCTTTTACAAATCTCAGACTAACAAGAAGCTACTCTCTGATACATTTAAATATTTATAATAAATTTTAAATGGTATTCAGGTAGATATTGGTTTTTTAACTGTAGCAGATAGTGAAAGACTTGCAATTAATTCTTTGAGTTACCAGTATTGTATCATAGAGTTATATCGTTTGATGTTAACTGCAGGTATTATCCTGTGGGATTACAGCGCCTAATAACTATTACTGCTGAATTATCTGTTCTCACAATTTAACCCCCATTAGGAATTAAGGCAGGTCACCAGGCATACTAACATATCTGCCACGACATACTCCTTTCAGACAGGAGGTACACAGGATGCTTTAAACGAGGCCCTTTATATCATATAAAGGGCTCTTTAAACCATTTCTGTACTCCTCCCAATGAGAGAGTAGCGCTGAAATCGGTATTACCCATATCGGATTAGGTTAGTGTGGCCGCAAATCGACGGTATTGGCCTCCGGGCGGTATCCCACAGTGCACCATTGTGACCGCTCTGGACAGCAATCTGAACTCGGATGCACTGGCCAGGTAGACAGGAAAAGCCCCGCGAACTTTTGAATTTCATTTCCTGTTTGCCCAGCGTGGAGCTCTGATCAGCACGGGTGGTGATGCAGTCCCAAATCCAAAAAGAGCTCCAGCATGGACCGTACGGGAGATACTGGATCTGATCGCTGTATGGGGAGACAAATCGTTCTATCAGAGCTCCGTTACAGAAGACGAAATGCCAAAGCATTTGAAAAAAATCTCCAGGCTATGATACAGAGTCCACAGCACAGTGCTGTGTGACAAGCGTAACGGAAAGCCAAAGAATCAAATGGACGCTCATGGAGGGAAGGAGGGGTACTGAGGACTCCAGCTATCCCACAGTCCCAGCAGTCTCCGAAAAGTATTTGCATTCTTGGCTGAGCTCCCAATGCCTGTAGGGTCAAAACACATTGTCCGGGGTGGTTCAGGGTATAGCTCTCGTCAATTTACCCCCCTCCCCTCCATGAAAGAAAAGGAAAAAAAAATCGTTTCTTGACTTTTTCAATGTCACCCTATGTCTACTGCATGCTGCTGGTAGACGCGATGCTGCTGGCAGTGAAACAGCAGCATCCTCTCTCCTCCCCTCCCTGGTGGCAGACGGTACAATATGACTGCTATCCATCGTCATCATCAGCCCGTGAGTGCTCCTGGCTGGCCTCAGGTGAGGCTGGCGGGGGCGCCTGGGTAAAAATAGGATGACTCCCGGTCATTCCCAGTAGATGGTACAGAATGGCTGGTAACCGTCTTCATCATAGCAACTGGGGCTGAGCTCCATCAGCCCCTCCCTTTCATGTGTAAAGAAAATTCTGTACTGCCTGGACTATCATAGCAGGCAGATCTGGGCTCCCTCCCCCGCACCTTTAGTCCAGCTGGACTATTCATAGCAGCTGCCTCCCCTCATTTTATCTCACTAACAAGTCAGTGTTTCTTATTCCTGCATTCTTTATTACTTCATCACACAAATGGGGGGGACACTGCAACGGTAGCCCAGGAGGGTTTGGGGAGGAGGGAAGCAACGGGTGGGGTTGTTGCAGGGGCACCCCTAGAATGGCATGCAGCTCATCATTTCTGTGGGATCTGACACGGAGCGGCTGTGCTCTCTGTTCTCTGGTACACTGGTTCTCTAGTACACTTGCCCATATTCTAGGCAGGACTGACTCTTTTTTAGATACCATAAAGGAGGGATTGACTCGGGGAGTCATTCCATTTTTGTCTTTGCGCCCCCGGCCGACCTCAGCCAGGGGCACCCATGACAGCAGCAGACGGTACAGAACGACTGATAACCGTCATCTCATTGCCAATTTACAATGGCATGGCAGATGGTACAGAACAACTGATAACCGTCTCTGCTATCTTGCAAAGGCAAATGAATGCTGCTGTGTAGCGCTGCAGTATCGCCTCTGTCAGCGCATCCAGTAGACATACTGGTGACAGTAAAAAAAAGCTAAACGGGCTCCATGGTTGCCGTGCTATGCATCTGCCAGGGCAATCCAGGGAAAAAGGCGTGAAATGATTGTCTGCCGTTGCTTTCGGAGGAAGGTGAGTGACGACATTTACCCAGAATCACCCGCGACACTGTTTTTGCACCATCATGCACTGGGGTCTCAACCCAGAATTCCAATCGGCAGGGGAGACTGCGGGAACTATGGGATAGCTACAGGATAGCTACCCACACTGCAATGCTCCAGAAATCGACGCTAGCCTCAGACCATAGACACACACACACCGAATTAATGTGCTTAGTGTGGCCGCGGTGCACTCGACTTTATACAATCTGTTTTACAAAACCGGTTTATGTAAAATCGGAATAATCCCATAGTATAGACATACCCTAATTTACCAGAAGCATCATGTCTTGCTACACAATACGACAACAGTTAAGAAAATGCTTCTCTTCCATACTAAAACACTGTGGCTCAGCTGCTTATACATTTGTTTGATGAGTATGCAGAATTTCTTCACTCATTGCATACTGCCACAAGCAATGATGGCACAATAGGGGACATATTTTGAGTTTGCTGCTTGACAGAAATTCTGTTCTTGTCCAGTACAGTGGAACCCTATTTTGGTGAGATCATTTCTCCCACATATAAACATCACTATCAGCAGAAGTTTGATACAAATGGAATTATAGTTTGCAAACTTCAATGCATTAAATAATTTGGGACCTTAACTCTAATTCTCCAGTTCAGTATCAGAGGATTTACCCACTGTAGCTAGTCCATATTATGGTATTACAGGACTACGAGTCACTGTTTAGACTGACACACAATACATCTTAGCTTAAAATGTCATGTTAAACTGTTTCACTGTTTTCTACTGGACAAAAACGTTCAAAGATTTTTAATTATCTTGGATTTGCAACTAAAGCAGTAGTACAGTACATCATAAGTGGTGCTAACCATTTTAAATGGTTAATTAAACAGTTTATGTAAGTGCAATCTTATTAACTTGACAGGATTTCCTTTACAAGACTCAATCCCCTTCCATCTCTTGCTTCATTCTTGAGTTAGGAGGGGACAACAGACAAAACAAGGATAGAAAGATGAGAAAAAACAGCCTTTTCTCTGCCTAATTCACCCAAATAGTTATCAAAGTCTTACTGGGGCAACACTTCCTTAGTGAAAGATGTGAAGTGCAACTTATGGAAAGATCAACTCTTGCATTAAGGCAATAGCTATGGCAGAGAGCAAACGAAAGCCAAATAGATTTAGATGTGAGGTTATGTTGGCTTTGCAATCATCAAAACCCCAGTAACTGACTAATGGTAAAGAATCTAGACTTCAATTTTTACTATTTTCCAGTTTACAAAATTTCAGGCAAAAACAAATCTCCCCATTTATACCCAAGGAAAAGAAGGAGAGATGGGCGCTGTTTCACCATCAGAACCAAGCGGGCTTAAGGAGAAGTAGGATATGTAGCTGTATAGGCCTTTAGGGATATACCACTTCAAGCGAACATTGCTTGGAGGGTGAGAACTCTATGACAGCTACTGATCTGCAGATGGCGCCATAAGCATTAAGGAATCAAAAGCTCCTAGTTGGGTTATTTGGGGGGAAACGCTGAGAGACACATCTAGACCATCAGACAGCGAGGTTCAATCATTTCTTCAGCTACAGTATATTAACTATCGGACATTTTATCTTTTATAGAATGTCTTGAGCAAGTAACTCCAATATATGTAATGCTAAGTGTTAAAGAAACGACTTAAGAAATTTATTCTATTTAAACAATTGCTCAAAGACGTATACAGAGTTATTTCCTTACCCAAAACAAAATATTTACAAATTTCTACACAGCAAAATACATGCATTTTAAGAGCAAGACTTCACTGATTAAAGCTAATTCTTATTTTAATGGCTACTATGAAATCAGGAGCATGACTGATGTATTTAAAACAGTCATTATGAACATTCTTTCAAGAAGAATTTCAAAATTAGCTTCTTAAAACACTGATATAAAAATGAGAAATTAGCTCAGTCTAACATTGAGCAATAATCTAGCTCCTACTGTTGAGATGGACTGTTCAGCCTTTAATTTTTTTGAACCATCGAATTAGATTATTTCTCCAGCAGTGCAAGTTTCTTATCCTTTAAATTATGGTACCAAAAAACCCCCAAACAAAGAAGTTAATACCACTAACTGCACAGCCTTGGTCCAGGATATAGATTTCTATGACTGGACAAATATCTGTCTAGCATACCAACGATAGTAGACAACACTTAAGCAGAAACAATGGAACGTTCTACTTGTACAATTGAAGAAAAAAACCTCAGTAACTGACTAATGGTAAAGGAATCTAGATTTCAGCTTTTACTATTCTCCAGTTTAGAAATTCAATATAATAGTCATAATAAGCATAAATATATTTCACCTGAAACACAGAGATAGCACATACAGTGACTAGAATCACTATCCTGACGTCCACTTTAGGTGCCAATCTCCTGCTGTAGTAGTGATAATAATGGCTGTAATACTCTTCAGGATGATCCAACATGTAATCATAATCTTTACGTGTTTCTTCATCCTGGCAAGAAAAGTTAAAACAAAATTTTGTAGGTTTGTATCCTTACGCTTTTCATCAGTATCACATAGAATATTTCACAAGATGGCTTGGTAGAGAAGTGATTTTTGGTTACCAAAATTACTTTAGTGTTACAACATCGTTAGCCACAAAACTGTTATAAAACCTGTGTTAGCCTGATTTCTATATGGAAGACAGGGGAAAACTTTTTTAAAAAAATTCAATTTTTAATATTCAATAAGAAGCTACTGCTTTCCAGGTATTATGAAAATTCTTCAGATCTTTTCCTGTACTCTGGTAACCTAAATGAGTTTATTCTAAACACATATGTATCCCTGACTGAGTAATGCATACTTGGCCCTGTCTGAAGAAATTTCATTTTGAAACAGTCACATACTAAGCACACGGTCGGTATTAGTTGGTTCTAATCCATCTCAGAGTCAATGCAAGGTGAGGGTTTTTGTTTTGTTTTAAAATACTCTGTATTTTAGGAGTGTGTGTATGTTTTTCAGTTTTTTGGGGGCAGTCTAATATTAAATGCACCAAGTGACAGGACTGCTACCATTTCCTTTGGGAGATTTCCACAGCCTAACAGATCCCACTTTCTCAACATTTTCCTGTTATTTAGCCTAAACATCTCATCTCTTAATTACATTTAATTAGTCTTAGTTATACCCTTTGTACCATCCAGTATAATTCTCTTCTTTCTCCCGTAAAATATCTGTAGATTACACTCTCCATCCTTTAGCTGGTTTCAGCAGTAGCCATGTTAGTCTGGATCAGCAAACAAAAAAAAAAAAAATAAAAAAAAAAAAAAGGAGGAGTCCTTGTGGCACCTCAGAGACTAACAAATTTATCTGGGCATAAGCTTTTGTGGGCTAGAACCCACTTCACCGGATTTATGAAGTAAAAGATGCAGGAGCAGGTATAAATACATGAAAGGATGGGGGTTGCTTTACCAAGTGTTAGATCAGTGTAACGCAGACATGGGCAAACTACGGCCCGGCCCCTGAGCTCCCAGCCAGTTAGCCTAGTCCCCAGCCTCTCCCCTGCTGCCATGCCACCGCGTGGGCCATGCTCTGGCCTGCTGCTCCCGCTGGGCAGCGTGGGGAGCACAGCTGGCTCTGGCTGGGTGTAGTGGCTGTGAGCTCCTGCTGTTGGTAAGGGGACGGGGAGCGGAGGGTTTTGGGAAAGGAGCAGGAGGGTCGTGGGGGGAGTCAGGGAGGAGGGGGCAGTTGGATTGGGCGGAGGTTCTGGGGGAACAGTAAGGGGATGGGGAACAGGGAGGGTTGGTAGTCCCGGGGGGCCTGTCAGGGGGCGAGGATGTGGATAGTGGTTGGGAGGGCAGTCAGGGGACAGGAAGCCGGGACGGGATTGGATAAGGGGGTGGGATCCCAGGGGCAGTTAGGGGCAGGGGTGTGGATAGGGGTCGGGGCAGTCGGGGGGGTTGGATAGTGGGCAGGAGTCCTGGGAGGGGACAGTCAGGGACAAGGAACAGGGGGGTTTGAATGGGTTGGGCGGTTCTGAGGGGGGCAGTTAGGGGGTGGGAACTGGGAGGGGGCAGAAAGGGGTCAGAGGCCGGCTGTTTGGGGAGGCACAGCCTTCCCTACCCACCCTCCATACAGTTGCCAAGCCCAACGTGGCCCTTGGGCCAAAAAGTCCCCCCCCCCCGGTCTAATGAGATAAAATAATTAACAGCAGGATACCAAGGGAGGAAAAATAACCTTTGAAGTGGTGAGAGAGTGGCCCATTACTGACAAGACGGTGTGAACAACAGTAGGTAGAAATTAGTATTGGGGAAATTAAGTTTAGGTTTTGTAATGACCCAACCATTCCCAGCAGAGATTGTCCAGTTTGGCCAATGTACATGGCAGAGGAGCATTGCTGGCAATGATGGCATATATCACATTGGTAGATGTGCAGGTGAATGAGCCCTCTATGCAAAAGAATAAATGGACACAAATCTGACATCAGGAATCATAACATTCAAAAACCAATAGGAGAACACTTCAATTTCTCTGGCCACTCAATAACAGACCTCGAAGTGGCAATTTTTCAACAAAAAACCCTTCAAAAACAGGCTCCAACGTGAAGCTGCAGAACTGGAATTAATTTGAAAACTAGATACCATCAGATCTGAATAAAGGGCTGAATAAAGACTGGGAGTCACTGGGTCACTACAAAACCTAAATTTAATTTCCCCAATGCTAATTTCTCCCTACTGTTACTCACACCTTCTTGTCAACTGTCTGTAATGGGCTACTCTCTTACCACTTCAAAAGTTATTTTTTCCTCCCTTGGTATCCTGCTGTTAATTATTTTATCTCGTTACACTGACTTAACACTTGGTAAAGCAACCCACATCCTTTCATGTATTTATACCTGCTCCTGTATCTTTTACTTCATCCCTTAGCTGTGGCTTAGCCAAGCTACACCTATCTGGCCATTATAATCTTTCCTCAGAAATCACTTCAGCCATTCTGATCCTGAATTCATTACTTTTCTCATCGTTTTAAAGGAACATGTTTAACTTGAAAAGTCTGGAACATTACTTTTAAAAATTGTTGGGTGATTTCACATACTATGTTTGTCCTCCACAACACCCGCTGCTAATTTATGAATGATTACAGTTTAAAAAAAAAAAAAAAGTAAAATATCTTCCTCCTCCCTACTGCTGGATAGGGAAGCCAAACAGGGGAAAGCAGTGTTTCCAAAAGCACAAAGTAAACAAACTGTAAAAGTAGATTTTTCTCTCCTCTTTCTTCCAGTTATAAGAATCTCAGACACTACTTGCAACGTTAGTATTAATTTAAAAATCACAGTTCTGAATTTTTTTGAGAGGATACCTGGATGAACATACCAAATGCAATGCTCTAAGTGTCTGGAAGTTGGGTACAGGGGATTAATTTGACTCCAGTGAATGTAGTTTGCTACAATTGGAGATGGGGACTATTTCCAGATGAAATACAAAATGGTTATATACCCTTTAGAGTGCTTACACATTTTACTTGACTTTGTTCATATTTTTTCCCTTCAGCAGCAACTTTTTACCTTGCCACCCAGTTAGTAGCTTAAAAACTTTAAAGCTAACTCAAATATTGATATAGCAAATGTATCCATAATATATCTAGGGATTAATACATTATGAGAGTTACAGGAAGTTTCAACTGAAAGACAGTACAGTAGAACCTCAGAGTTATGGACACCTCAAGAATAGAGATAGTCCGTAACTCTGAAATGTTCCATAACTCTGAAGAGGTTAGACTTCTGACCCTTGGGGCTTCAGCCCTGCAGCTCTGCTCCTGGCTTCAGCGGGGCATGAGGGGGTAGGTGGCACCAGGGCTTGGGATTTCAGCTACAGAGGGAGCACCAGTGCTGAAACGGGCATTCCCCTCGTAGATAAAGCCCCAAGCCCCAGCGCCCCTTGCGGGGCTGAAGCCCCAAGCCCCAGCACTCCTCCCCCAGTCTAAAGCCCCAAGCTCCAGTGCTCCCAAGGGTCAGAAGCCCCAAGCACCCTCTCCCCTGCCCTGAGCCCTGACATGCCCTCCCTGACAGCTGAAGCCCCGAGCTCCATGGCTGAAGTCCAGAGGCAGTACAGTATTTGTTGTTTGTTTGGTTTTTTGGTCTGCGCTGCTGCCTGATTGAGGACTTCCAGTTCCACGGGGTGTCCAGTTGACCGGTAAGTCTGCAACTCTGCTGTTTGTATCTTAAAGGTTCTACTGTAGTTTGTTTGCAAAATCAGGGCTACCAGCCTGAATATGCCTAATTTTATTGATAATGGAATGAAGACTTCCAAAGGAAAAAAGGAAAGGTGTGGAAGAGACTGTACAGTTCACATGCAGGCCTCAAGTAGCACTATTTTTGAGAGAAAATCCATTGATTTTGAGCTTAATAGGTAGCCCTAATTGCTTTTGCAAGCAAAGGTCCTTCAATTTCTCTCAGTAAGGGACTCTTCACAAATAAATAATGCCCCTGATGCTTGCTTATTTGGATACCCTTCTGTAGTCTGCAGTGTCAATAATGGCAGGAATAAACAAAAACGAAAATTACAAAGTACCCTTTCAGTTACAACTGAAAGGGCACTTCCATTCTATCCTCCTATATCTGGTTTGTTTCAATTTGTTTCATTCTTGGAACACTTCCCCTTTGGATTGACATTTCTTATAGTCAATTTCTTACAGAATACTTAATGAAATATTTTTAAGTGTATAGAACAAGGAAATGATGTTAAATTACATTGATTTTCCTGAAGCTTGCTCATGAGAGTTATGGTTAAATCACAATTTTAACTCTATACTGCTGAATGCTAGCATTCTATAAGGATCATTAGATGGTCACACAGCATATGGCAAAGTGACAATCTGGAAAATACAGCAGAAATAAAGGTCATTTACACATAAGAATGGCCATAATGGGTCAGACCAATGCTCCAGTTAGCTCAGTATCCTGTCTTCCAACAGTGGCCAGTGTCAGATGCTTCAGAGGGAACAAACAGAACAGGGCAGTTTATCAAGTGATCCATTCCTAGCGACACTCAGAACGTAGGGCTGGCAACCCTGACTGTCTTGGATAATAGCCATATCGTCTGTGAGTTCCTCTCTCTCTCTCTCTCTCTTTTTACCTAGTTCTACTTTTGGCCTTCACAACACATCCTCTGGCAACAAATTCTACAGGTTCACTGTGCATTGTGAGTAGTACTTCCTTATGTTTTAAATCTGCTGCTTAATAATTTCTCTGGGTGGCCCCTGGGTCTTCTATTATGTGAAGGGGTAAACACTACTTCCTTATTCACTTTCTCCACACCATTCACGATTTTATAGACCTCTATCATGTCTCTTCCCCCCCACCCCCAATTTGTCTCTTTTCCAGGATGAACAGTCTCAGTCTCTAATCTCCCCTCATGTGGAAGCTGTTCCATACCCTTAATAATGTATTTTTTCCAATTCTAATATATATTTTTTGGGATGGAGCAACCAAAAGCGCATGCAGTATTCAAGGTGTGGGCACGCCACAAATTTATATAGTGGCATTATGGTATTTTCTGTCTTATCTATCCCTTTCCTAATGGTTCCTAACGTTGTTAGATTTTTGACTGCTGTTGCATTTATCAACATTCAATTTCATCTTCTATTTTGTCACCCAGTCTTGTGAGGTCCTTTTTAACTCTTCAGTCTGCTCTGGACTTAGGTGTCTTGAGTAATTTTGTATCATCTGCAAATTTTGCCACCTCACTGTTTACCCTTTTTCCAGATCATTTATGAATATGAATAACAGCACTGGTCCCAGTACAGATCCTTGGAGAACCCCACTATTCACCTCTGTCCACTGCAAAAACTGACCATTTATTCCAACCCTTTGTTTTCTGTTAACCAGTTACTGATCCATGAAAGGACCTTCCCTCTTAACCTATGACTCCTTACTTTGCTTAAGAAGCTTTGGTGAGGGACCCTGTCAAAGGCTTCTGAAAGCCCAAGTATACTACATCCACTGGATTACTCTTATCCATACATTTGTTGAACCCTCAAAGAATTCTAATAGCTTGGTGAGACAGGATTTCCCTTTTACAAAAAGCAGTGCTGACTCTTCCCCAACATATTGTGTTAATCTATGTGTTTGATATTCTATTCTTTGCTATAGTTTCAACCAATTTGCCAGCTACTGCAGTTGGGTTTACCAGCATCGCCTCTGGAGCCTTTTTAAAAAAAAAACTGGAATCACATTAGCTATCTGCTAGTCATCAGGTACAGAGGCTGATTTAAGTGATAGGTTACATACTACCACAGTTAGTGTTCTGCATTTTCATATTTGAGCTCCTTCAGAAATCTTGGGTGAATACTATATGGTCTTGGGGACTTATTACTGTTTAATCTATCAATTGATTACAAAACCTCCTCTTACTGACTCCTCAACCTGGGACAGTTCCTCAGATGTGTTACCTAAAAAGAATGTCTCAGGTGTGGGAATCTCCCTCACATCCTCTGCAGTGAAGACCAAAGCAATCATTTA
Source organism: Chelonoidis abingdonii (assembly GCF_003597395.2). NCBI lineage: Eukaryota > Metazoa > Chordata > Testudines > Testudinidae > Chelonoidis > Chelonoidis abingdonii. The sequence continues at coordinate 122,880,796 of NC_133774.1, forward strand.
GCTTCTTCCCAATAACCTTGTCTTCGAGTACTCAATTAGCACCTTGACCATCCAATGGCCCCACTGACTGTTTGGCAGATTTCTGCCTCCACTGTACTTTAAAAATTGTTACTGTCAGTTGTTGTCTTTTGCTAGCTGCTCTTTAAGTTCTTTTTCGGGTTGCCCAATTATACTTTTACATTTCACTTGCCAGAGTTTATGTTCGTTCTATTTTCCTCAGTTGGATTGGACTTCCAATTTTTAATTGATGTCTTTTGTCTCTGTCTCTTTTACTCTGTTGTTTAGCGATGCTGGCATTTTTTTGGTCCTCTTACTTTTCTTCTTCCCTATTTGAGGTACATATACAGCTTGAACATCCATCATGGCATTTTAAAAAAATTCATACAGCTTGCAGGCATTTCACTCATGACTGATCCTTTTAATTTCTATTTAATTAGCCTCCTTGCTTTTATGTAGTTCCCCTTTTGAAGTTAAATGCTACTGTGGCAGGTTTCTTTGGTATTTCACACACACACACACCAGTACATTAAATTTATTCTCTCTCTCTGGTGTTCCTCCAGTAAGATTATAAAATGACAGCTATATTGGAATATCTAAAATGCACCTTTTTCTATAGCCTTCAGATACAAAATGTTATACTATGCACTATAGCACAACCCCATTTATCCGAAGTGTTTAGGGGGCATCCAAATAGATTGTTACTTATTTGGTCTTTTGTGTGGAGTTGATATGGGATGGGGGGAGGGGGAGGAGAAAAAGGAGAGCATCTCCATTCCCAGATGCACAAATTAATCATTTATTGAGAAATCAAACAGTGTACATGTACTTATGATGAATCTCCTATTATAAAAAATTATATGGATAGGGTGCTGTAAATAAGATCCAGACAAATGCAGCACAAATCACACCCTAAAAGAAAAATACCACAATGCATTCTTCACATATGTACCCTTTCATCCACTATGTGAGAATATCCCGCACAGGGAAGAAGAAAAGCATAACTTCTGTAGGAGCTGTACTTCTAGTGATTTCTTCTCACTATGGCTGTCACACAGGTACAAGACAGTCATGTATGAAGTTTTCTTCTATAGATTTTTTTGGGGGTGGAGGGAGGGGAGGAGAAAGGAGTGGTATCTGGATTAATCCAGCTGGCTTCCTCCCCCTAACCCCTCATATTCTGCAGAAACCAAAATGGCAACCCTACAGAGGGGAGAGGGAGAAGCATCACTCATCTTGTATCTACCCTCCTGAAGGCTCTCATCAGCCCAGAGATGTGGAGGGGAGCATGAGGCTTTAAAAGTACTAACCTCCTGTGAGACCATGTCACGTAGGAGGTAATATCTGCACCAGACATGTACCTGCCTCCTTATTTTACACCCAAGTTTAACTATACTACACAAAGCTGTGGGTCCCACTTTTTCATCGTTCTAAGTTAGTTATGTAACAAATACTGAATTGCAAAATGCATGTTTTGAAAAGGGTTAGGAAGCAAGTGACCTTTACTTTACACAGTTGTGATGTGGTCCCCATGCTAACAGCTAGTTTTAATCACCCTTTTAAAGTAACAAAATGATTCCTCTATTTTACCTTAGCTACACTTACTTCTCTCATGTTTCCTCCCAGCCAAGCCATTTACATTAATTTACTCTAGTGGAGCCCTAGTCTTCTATAAGAAGACAAGAACATATGTTCTATCCACAAAACAGGGCAGCTGCTCTGTCTGCTTCCACAATGTTGCCCTACCAGCTTCTCAGCCCTGACTTGCTGTGACCACAGCTAGGGGACAGTGGCTCATCCCCTCTCTGCTGAGGGTGCCTACAAAGATGTGAGTTAGTGCCAACTGCAGAGGTTGGATTTGGATACCTGGCCATTGCCTCAGGACCAGACAGGCCTACTGATGGGAACAGGATCCCAGTGGCAACCAACCTGGGCCAGACCTCAGCCAGTCATCATCCCCATACACCTCACTGCGACCCCTGGCATCACCCGGGCCCCTGACCGGGGTGGGCCCCTCCAGCCTGAGACACACTCCATCTCCTGCAGCTCCCCAGCCTGTGCTCTTATGGTCCTCCTCTCCCCAGCCCAGCCCAGCCCCCTACTCCCTCAGTGCGGGGAGCCCCCCCGCAAGTGTCACCCCCTTTCCCCACCTACCCCCACGACCCCCCCTCCCACAAGCTAGTCCTCCTCCCCCCTCAGCTTTCCCCAGACACCCCCCCACAGCCTGACCTCTGGCTGGAAGCCCCCTCTCCCCAGGGACTCCCCTCAGCTCGAGCCCCCCGCTCGCCCCCCGCAGCGTCTCTTACCGGAGCGGCTCCGGCCGGGGCAGCGGTCCCGCTCTCTCACCTTGAGGGTCTCGTAGGCGGTGGCGATGAGCAGGAACTTCTCGTGCGCCGTCTGCAGGGTCTCCCCGCCGGGCCCGGCCGGCTCCCCGCGGTGCCGGTCCGGATGGTACTGGCGGGCGAGCTGCCGGTAGGCGCGGGCGATCTCGGCCTTGCCCGCGGCCCGGCTCACCCCAGCACGTCGTAGCACACCTGCCGGCCCGCAGTACAGCCGCCCTCGATCAGGGCCCGGGCCGGGCTGCGGGCCAGCGCCCGGCCGCCAGCATGCCACCACCAGCACCGGCCCCGCCGCACCGCCACACAGCGCTGCCGCCATGTCCGCCCGAAGCCGCCGCTCATGCGCACGCGCACGCGCTGCCGCTGGGCGGGGCCAAGCCAACGAACGTGGCCATGGGCCGGAGCCTCAGGTGGGAGGAGCTAACGTGGTGGCGGGGCTAGAGGAGAGGAGCTAGTAAAGGGGCGTGGCTTGATGGAAGGGGCGTGGCCATAAGGCTGCCGGGTCCTGCGGTAGGGAGGAACAAAGGGAGGTTGTAGGCGGGGTTATCAGAGGGAGGTGGCGCCAGGAGCGAGCGCTGGAAGCAGAACCAAGGGAGGGGGTGGAGCCAGGGGAATCACAACGTGGCTTAGATATGTAGGTACACGCCTGCGTCCCGTCTGACGCCTTGACCTCTGCCATGTGCCCAAGTGGGCAAATTCTTCCTCCACCCCACTGGGAACTAGGAAGCACGGTTCCATTCAAGGATCATAAGGGGCTGCCCACAAACACATTTTTTGGTGGCTTGCAAGATCCAGCGGGCCACCCCTAGTAACACTTCATAACACTGAAAGAAAACACACAAAATTAAGTACCACACAGCATCTGACGAAGTGGGTATTCACCCACAAAAGCTCATGCTCCAATATGTCTGTTAGTCTACAAGGTGCCACAGGATTCTTTGTCATGTAATTTATGGGCAGCCCCATGCCAAAGAGAATTTTTTGGGAACTAGGGGAGAGCTCTCCACAATGCTGTAGTTCTGTACACTCATATGTTTTTATTACAGCATAGGAGCCCTTTCAGCATGATTGCCTGAAAAGAAAGTTTTTAGCAGAACAGATACTTCTTAAGACCCTTATATTGGATATATATAACAGACATTAGGTACTTAATAAAGAAAACAGGAGAGTGTTTACCCTCCTGGGCAATTTTATTAAAGTGACGGTGTCTTACAGCTGTTCTCTAGTAAAAGGAAAGTAAATCTCTGACAAATGGAACACCCCTTCACAGGAGTCAGCATAGGAAAAATGTACACAAGCAGCTTCAGAAGCTATGCCCAAATCCAAATGCATCCACCAAACCTCAATTATTTCCAGTACGTGGTATTTCACTGGTGAACGGTTCTATCATCCTGGATATATCTGCCCTGTAGAGTTAGTGTGAGTCAGAACAGCCACACTGCAAAATTACACCCAAATTCCACAGAGTGAGCTTATCAGCAGCACCAAGTGGCTCCATTTCTACTTCATTATTAGCTCGACTATCGGCGGCACTCAAGCTTCCACCCACACCCCTGATGTGCCTGCTAGCTGGAGTTTAAAGCACTGACTTAAGCTAGAGATTTTTGTGTGTGGACAGGAGTCAGGGTAAGGACCACTTTCAAATTATACCTCCAGCTAACACTGCAGTGAAGGTGAGTCCTAAGACTATGTCTACACTTCCACGGTAAATTGACCTAAGCTACGCAACTCCAGCTACGTTATTCACGTAGCTGGAGTCAACGTAGCTTAGGTCGACTTACCACAAGGTCCACACTGCGCTGGGTTGACAGGAGATACTCTCCCGTTGACCTACCTTACAGTAACTCCTCACTTAACGTTATAGTTATATTCCTGAAAAATGTGACTTTAAGCAAAACGATGTTAACCGAATCCAATTTCCCCATAAGAATTAATTTAAATGAGGGGGTTAGATTCCAGGGAATTTTTTTTCACTAGACAAAAGACTATATTATGTATGTATACATACACACAGTATAAGTTCTAAAGAAACACTTTAATACTGGTACACAGTGATTACGATTGTGAAGCTTGGTTGAGGTTTAGGAGTCAGAGGGTGGGATATTTCCCTTACTGCTAAATGACAAACTAGCAATTGGCTGAGCCCTCAAGGGTCAACTCTCTCACTCTACAAGGCAGCAAGAATGAAGGGAGATATGTGCATTTCCCCTTTAAGTACACTGCCTTGTTAATTAGATCAGCTTGCTGAGACCCGCAGCTGTTGCAAGCTCCCTCCGTCCTGAGCCCTGGTGTGTCCCCCCTGCTCTATGGAAGATGGGGTAAGTGAGGTGCAGGAGCAGGGCGAGGAGACACCCTGACATTAGCCTCACTCTTTGTTCCCTCCCCACCCACCGCACAGCAAGTAGGCGTCTTGGGGAAGAGCTCCAAGGCAGAGGGCAGGAGCAGCACATGGCAGTGAGGAGAGGGACAGCTGCAACTGATAGCCTGCTGGGCGGCTGCTGCACAGGGAACTTTGGGAAGCGGGGAGATGATAGGTGGGCTGCTGGTCCACCCTGGTTCCCCCACCAGCTAGGTGCAAGAGGCTGCTCTTCCTGCAAGCAGGAGACAAAGCAGGTGGCTGCCAAATGATGTTAGAAGGGAGCGTTGCACAACTTTAAAAGAGCATGTTCCCTAATTGATCAGCAACAATGAAACATTAACCGGAACGACTTTAAGTGAGGAGTTACTGTACACTTCTCGTTCGGGGTAGAGAACCAGGGTGACTGGAGAGTGATCTGTGGTCAATTTGGCAGGTCTTCACTAGATCCACTAAATCAACCCTGGTGCATTGATCCCTGGAGTGTTGATCCGAGGGGTAGTGTAGACATAGTCTAAGAGTTAGCAAGATGGTTATTGTGCAAGGTGCTTTCCAAATGCAGAGGAAAACAATCATTGGCCTAAAGAGCAGACAACCTTAGGCTAAGTCTACACTACAGAGTTTTGTTGACAAAAGTTGTGTCACTTTAATTAAATCGCTTTATTTAAACTGCTGTTGCCTGTCCACACTACGCTCCTTGTGTCAGAAGAGCACATCCACACTAGCAGTTCTTGCATTGACACAGAGAGCAGTAAACTGTGGGTAGCTATCCCACTGTGCAACTAGCAGCAGGGTGCTTTGGGAGGGTTTGCAATGCCTCATGGGGCAGATACAGCATCACATGATGCAGGTTTCTCAATCCCATCTTCCATGGGCATCCTACTAGGTTGCCAGCTGCTTTTCACCTGAAGGGTGAGGGGCGAGAGTTTGTGACAGGGAGTGTGTATGGGGGGGGGGGGTGAGACAAAGACTAGTGTGTGTTGAGGGAGTGTGTATGTGAGAGAGACAGTGTGTGTGTCTTGGGGAAGAGTGAGTGTGTTGGCAGCATGCTGTCTCTTTCAGTTCAGACAGAGGCCAGAAGCAACCAGTCCTGAGGTGGGGGACACCCCCTCCATCTAGGGTGACCAGACAGCAAATGTGAAAAATTAGGACAGGGTGTGAGGGGTAATAGGAGCCTATATAAGAAAAAGACCCCAAAATATGACCGTCCCTATAAAATCAGGACATCTGGTCACCCTACCTCCATCAGCCATCGCCTCCCTCCCTGGTTTTCCACAGAACAGCAGTCCTTCTGCCCCCTCAGCAGCAGCCTGCCTGCTGCTCCTTTTGCCCAGGGGGAGCAAGATTTCAGGTTAATGATTTGCTGTTTTGCGACCACATGCTCAGCTGTCAGAATTTCCTGGAGCTTTGAAAGGGGAGGGGCGCATGTTTGCATAGCTGTATGTAGTGCAGTAAAGTTCAAAGCAGTGAGCAGAACAGTCACGGTGGACATTGTGGGATACTAGGGAAGGTCAATTATGGCAACATAGCGAAATGGCAGCGTCTACACTGACACTTTGTCACTTTAACTTTGCTGCAAAAAGCTCTATGCCTCCCATCAAGGAGGTTTTATTTTGTTGGCAAAACAATAGAGTTTTGGTGACAAAAGTAGCATTATAGTGTGTACACATCCACTGTTTTGTCACCAAAAGTTGCCTTTTTTGCCAACAAAACGGTATATTGTAGTCCAGGCTTTCGGCTAGCTCTGTACTAGAAACACAACAGCAGCACACCTGCAGCTGTGCCGCTGTAGTGTAGACACTCATCACAGCAATAGAAGGGTTTTTTCTGTCACTGTGGTAAATCCACCTCTGCGAGAGGTGGTAACTCCTTTGATGGAAGAATTCTTCTATTGCCCTAGTGGTGTCTCCACTGCATCAGAGTTTAGTTTGACTTAATGACATTATACAGGGAGTGACATTTCTCTGTGCGGAGCAATGTAGTTAACCTGGTCTCACTTTCTAGTATAGACCAGCCCTAAGTCTCTGCTCCTGCATTTGGATTAGTGTAGACAGACCCTTTCACTTGACTTCAAAGGGGTTCTGTACAGACAGTGGCGTCTATGCATGTAGATCCAAGCCTAAAAATGGGTAGTAGTGCAGAATTAGATGCCCTTCCATGGTTTGATTTTTCTTCAATATATTGGGATAGTTTGTAACTTTTGAGCACTAGTACCTGCAAGAAGGGATGTCAGATGGGGTGGGATCTGAGTTACTACAAAGAATTCTTTCCTGGGTGCTCGCTGGTGAGTCTTGCCCACATGCTCAGGGTTTAACTGATCGCCATATTTGGGGTCGGGAAGGAATTTTCCTTGGGCAGATTGGCAGAGGCCCTGGAGGTTTTTCACCTTCCTCTGCAGCATGGGGCACGGGTCACTTGCTGAAGGATTCTCTGTAGCTTGAGGTCTTCAAACCACAATTTGACGACTTCGATAATTCAGACATAGGTTAAGGGTTTGTTATAGAAGTGGGTGGGTGAGATTCTGTGGCCTGTGTTGTGCAGGAGGTCAGACTAGATGATCATAATGGTCCCTTCTGACCTTAAAGTCTATGAATCTATAAGTTCTACTTGTAGGTGACAATTTGTAACTGCTGTGTGGCTAGGTTTTTTTTTTATGTTTATTAATCTAAAGACTTTGCAGGTTTGGTCACTAAGTAGGGCCAATGTTTATATTTTTGTTTATCTGTTGTCTGGAGAATTTAGCTAATTCTAATGGTTGCAGTACAACTGTTCTACACCAAATGTACTTAAGCCCAGATCCTGAAAAGATCCATGTGATCAAACCTGTGAGTTTAGTTCTACACAGTCAAAAAAAAGGTCTAAACCAGAACCCTGAAGCTAACTCCAAGACTCCTATTTAACCGGCTTTCAATCAATGGCAACTACTCACATGTATGGCTGGATCCCTTTACAGGCCTAAGGATTGAAGCTGTAAGATCTTCAGGCCAGGGACCGTTTTCCCGATTTTATTTCAAACAGTTCCATGAACACTATCGGTACATAGCAAATAAGGAGAATGTTTTTTACACTCATATTAATGAAAACATCCCAATGCAACCGCGCCACGTGAATGCAGAAGGAATCCTACAACACTTCTAACAAGCCACTGCTACATTGTTCTTCCGATAAACCCATTTAAGGCAGGGCCACTGTCCTGCGTTTACAGGCAGCTAGAACAAAGAGGAGCCTCCCATTTTCTGGGCATTGCTTAATTAAGAAAGATTTTGTTTTCCTTCCTCAAGAGCAGCCAGCATTTAACTCTGAGCAGAAGCTCGGACCTTTGGAAGACAGGAGGCGGTTCGGCTGCAGCACAGAAAGCGGGCTGCCCAAGCAATGCAATATTAATCCGTGTAATAACTTCGCAAGCCGGCTGCCGACCCTCCTAAGGGCCCGCAGCTTGATAACGTTGCACACCCACAAAACCTTCCGGGGTAGTTACAATCCGAACTGCTTGGCGAGCGGTGACGCCCCGGGGCCAGGCGTAGCGTAGCGCCGCGGGTTGCCACGCATGAGCAAGGGCACGCGTGGCTCCGCAGGATCGGGTCCTCCGCCACATCGCGGCTGGCTCGGTGGCCTCTAGATGGTGCTCTGGGCAGCGCCTGCTCCTTGCGAGCCCGTGGCGGGGCCGCCTCCTCCCCCTCTGAGCTCAGTTCCTGCTGCCCCGCGTCTCTCGGGGCTGTCGAGCTCGCCGCCAGCATGTCTTCCAACGCCAGCCTGAGCAGCATGCAGCGGCTGGTGGAGCAGCTCAAGCTGGAGGCGGGGGTGGAGAGGATCAAGGTGAGAGCCCCAGGCAGGGCGATGCTGGCCTCCAAAGGGGCCGGGTGAGGAGGGCTGGGCTGGGCTGGGCTGGGCTCGGCTCTGGTGGCCCGCTGCGAAGTCGGAGGCCAGTGGCAAGAAAAGTGGGCGAGCAGTGTGGCTGTGGTTGGGGTCAAGAGTGTGTGTGTGTGTGGGGGGAGCGTGTGGGTGGGGGTCTACTAGCTCCGACCACCCAGTCTAGGGTGACCAGCTGTCCCCACCGTAGAGAATTTGGCTTACCTAAGAAACTGTACCCTACCTCCCCCTAGAAAAAAGTGTCCTGATTTTTCACACTTGCTACCTGGTTACCCTGTGCCAGTCTCCGACAGCAGCAGCCCATGCACCCAGAGGAGAGGAAAGGGCTTTGACTACTAAATCTGCAGAGATGGGGGTGGGGGGAGCCACTGATGGAAGCAGCTGTGAGGGCTTGGAACCCAGGGATGCTGTTGGTCTAGGGCGATGGTTCGGTTCCATCCTGTTCTGAAAATGGCTTGTCTGTGTTGGGCAGCACAAACTGAGCTGCTGCTCTGTTCAGCTGACCTGGGCATGGGGAGATCAGTGCTCTCCAGCCTGGCTGCATTGCAAGGATCAGTAGGTTGGGACAAGGCTGGAGTTCTGTGACCAGGCTTTCGTTACCTGGCTGGGTCAAAAAAGGGTCGTCTTACAGCGATTGTAGGCACGAGCGGCTCTAGGTATTTTGTTGCCCCAAGCATGGCAGGCAGGCTGCCTTCGACAGCTTGCCTGCTGGAGGTCCCCGATCCCACGGATTCAGCGGCACACGTGCGAGAGGTCTGCCGAAGCCACAGGACCAGCGGACCCTCCGCAGGCATGCTGCCGAAGGCAACCTGCCTGTCACCCTCGGGGCAACTGGCAGAGCGCCCTCCGTGGCTTGCTGCCCCAGGCATGTGCTTGGCGTGCTGGTGCCTGGAGCCGCCCCTGACTGTAGGTTCAACAAGGCTGTCGGGCGGGCTGGTGGTTCTGGGCACAACTTGATACCTAGGTGGGGGTCTGCTGATCTGGCATCTAGGGAACTACCTTCAGCTGTGGTGGCTTCTGTTTATGTTAGGAGGAGAATGTAGCATACAGCTGGTATGGAAGTCTCATCAAACAATGGCTGAGTAGCCCCCCAGATCTGTGGTGGTTTGCAAGGGGAAAAGGCCATTAGTTGATTGCGTTTTTTAACATTGGCTTATTTTCTGTTGTTCTGTACGGTTTGGTGTTAAATACAATGAGCTGCCCCTTCCTGAGCTAGCTCCGTAGGACAGAAGTAAGCAAGGACTTGGCCCAGCCTCAGGCTGGTGGGAAAAGCAAACATGGAGAAGGCTATGGGGAGGAGAGATGCTTAAGCAGTCCCTGCCGGCTAACCTGTGTTTATCTCCATGGGGCAGGGGGTGTTACTTGTCTTCAGTTTGAGGTATTTTGATAAAGGACTGGGAGAGAGTGACTGAATGATGTACTTTTGGGGACTGGCTCTGAGCCTTGGATGCAGCATGTGGGGTGCCTGCCAATCCAACTCATCAGTGTGGCAGGAGAGCATTTCCCAGGAAAAAAGGCTATAATGAATAATATAGCAGAACCTCATTAATTGTTTTTGCTGATCCACAAACATGATAACCTTTAGACCTTAAATCTGCTGATCTCACCCACTTCCAATTAGACTTGAATAGAGAGGCTGTAATGATGCCTGCCAGTTCCTAGATGTGTGTATGTTTGTTTTTATCATTATTTCTTTTATAAAATCCTGCCAACAAAAAGCCTTGTTTTATAGCTGGTGATCATTTTAGAATTCCATGTTCCACAGTTGCTTTGATAAAGGAACTCTTTCTAGCTATGTGCAAAGTCCAACCCTGTTTCAGGCTGTAAAACAATAAAGTAAAATTAATTTGCATTCAGTATTTTCCTCCTCTCTCATCACCCCAAGTGTGCACACAGCCTTACTCTGCCCAGTTCAATAAAACACAGGCTTATCTTGAAATCAGATTTGAATACAGCTCCAGTACTTTAAACAGTGGCCATTTAGGCATCTATTTTATAACTAAAAAAATCTAGTCTGAGCTGTTTCTCAATTTGTGGTCATCTGCTTCGCAGTGAAAGTGGCAAGTGCATAACTCCCTGACCTGTACAAGTAAATGATGAAAGTAAGACGGTATTTTAACATCAACGCACCATTCTCTCCAGTACATTTACTAATAGAACCAAGAAGGCTCATAGGTAATTAAAACTAAGCAATATTAGTTAAAATGACTGATTCGGTAACAGGGATTATAGTTTCTCATTTGTTTGCTTGCATGTTCATTCATTACATTTGGGAATCTGCAACGAATAGCCTGGTCAGTAGTACAAATGTGCACAGTTCTTCTGTATTGTAGCAGTGTGTATTGTCTATTACAGTTGAGGGTGCCTAATCATTTCCATTCCAAGGTTCTGTTTTCAACTCTTGATAACATTCACCAGTCAGGCAGAAATTTCCACTCTTGTTCTTTGTTGGAAGGATGTTTGGTTTGTTTATTGGGCTCTCTGGTTTTATTTGTTGGACTTTTTTTAAAAAAAATTCAGATTAAAAAAAATTTCTCTTAGCAGGATAATTTGATCACAGACCAGTAAAATAGACATAAAAGGAGAAAACAGCAAGGAATAGAATATAATGATGAAACAACATGCAGGTGGATTTTAAAAGATGCTGAGGTGGATGCTGTGTTGGGGGAAAAGAGAGCTCTCTTTTGGCTGTTCAGAGTATGTGATGAATTATCAGAGGGAAATCCACCCTCACGATTGCACGCTCTGGTAGGATTTTTGCCCTTCTCTCCAGATGAGTGCCCAGGGAGCAAGACTCTCCCAAAGGAGGAGCCTGGTCTGAAAGTGATACCTACATCATGCACAAAGGGGGGTTGCTGGGCTGAGCGCACTTATTGCCATATGCTGAAATATGATAGATTAGGGAGTGAGGGGGAAAACGTACATTTGGCTTGCATGGAGCGCGCACAAACAATAATGACAGATGGCCCTGCTACTGCACAGTTCTAACCTGTGTCACATAGACTGCTACTGCACAGCTGCCGCCTGCAAGGTGTGCACCTCCTTCAGACATAGTTATCAACAGCAGTAGGATACATATGGCTCCTTGCTCATCGGCTGGCTGCAAAGTTTGCCCGTGTCAGCAAAGCTAGGCACAAGAGGGCTGCAGAGTGGTGCTGAGCACCGTACAATATGGCATATCCAGGACACACTCTGCTAATTACTCCATAGCAGAGCATTGTGTAGCCCTGCCCTTATCTTCTGCACTTTGGTATTGGCATCTGGCACTCAGATACACCAATGAGCTCTTTGGGTGCAGGGTCACACAACAGGAAAGGGTCCAGTTTTCAGGATTCTCAGTAGCGACTGGTGCTGTGGTCCAGGGAATGGTGTGGTTTGGAAATGATGAATCCAGTCCCAGAAAGGGACCAAGAAAGAATAAGAAACCCTTCAGGCATTCCAGAAGGGGAGGCTCCCTGGTCAGGGAGAATGGCAGTCAGTCAGTCTACTTCTGCTGAGATGCACAGTCTCTTCTACCACTGCCTCTTGGGTGAGGCTGCCTCAAGCATTTCTGAGGCTCTGAAAACAGCGTGGTGGGACGAGATACTCAGAAAAATTAATATTGTAGGGGGTGGTGGCTGGCAATGAATAGAACAGACCCCAAAAAGGGAACTGAGTAAAAGGGCAGAGAAAAGCCACACCGTGCGCTTGGGAATGCTGCTGGATCTGACATTCTGAGAATGGCAGCAAGCTCACTAGGCCCTAGGGATGGATGGTCAGGGCCGTCCTTAGGCATATGCAGCATAGGTGGCTGTGTAAGGCATCTAAAAATTTGGGGCACCTGTGGGTCTTAGTGTTCACCCTCCTGCCTCTTCCTATCCCTGTTCTGACTCTTCCTGCAGGCACCCACCACAGCTGGCTGCCGCAGCCTAGTGAATCTTCCTCTGGAGGGGATCTAGTACTTTAAAAGTGAAAAACTCTCCAGCTTGCCAGACCTATTAGCTCAACACTGAAACTGTTAGAGCCATTCAAGTGGTAATGAAGCCATTTAACAGACTTTTGACAACACCCCGGTATTACTGTCAGTTTCTGAATTTCCTGACCAAGGCAGTTGTGCATTACTGTAATAAAATTTGCTGTAAAAATATTTCATTAGTGTGTTGCTGAAGATTATAAAATCACATCTCTAAAAATCCTTGCATAGATATTTAGATGCGCAGTCTGAGAATTCATCTTTAGCCTTAAGTGCTTGGATCTTCAGACATATAGTTTTTAAAATAAATCCTTCAAAAGACCACCCTTATCTAAAATACACATGCGAGCCCGGGCTGACATCAGGTATGGGGCACCAGTTTAATAATATTGACTAGGGCTCCATAAATCCTAAGGATGGCCCTGTGGATGGTCCATTCATGGCAATGGGGACGTTGGGGTCACTGTCCCAGTCCAGCAAGTAAACCTCTACAGTCCACTCTTCTGGGAGCACTGGGGCGCTGCACATGGAGGGAGAGCTATATTCCCTGAGCTGAGAAAAAGGTCTGGTGTGTGGCTTCAGGTGAGGATGACACACTTGGTGATTGGAGATTCCAGTTAGTGTTCTCCGGTAGTGCCCTTTGGCTGACCAAAATCTTACCATGTTGGTAGACTGATACCCTATCCTTAAATGTTTCCTGGATCCACACTGCTGTCTGCATCCTTGCTGTCTGATTCCTGGATCTCTCTCTGTCCAGCTCCAAAAGTTGCATATGCTAACCAGCCTGCTATCTAAGAGGGGAGCATGGTTACCTCAGGCTCCTCAATACCTTCTGTCTCCTGAGCTTGCTTCAGACCTATCAGGCCACCCCTCTTCAGGTGCCTATATCTAGATCTAGGAGATTAACTTTAGGCACCCCATCTTGATAATTTTGACCTAAATTACATTTTTTAAGGGAGGTTCATATTTTAAGCCCTTCACTCTGCCCCTGCTGCTATCCTATGTCTTGCCTGATTTGTCTTCTCTTATTTAGCATGTAAGCTCTTTGGGATGGGAACGTTTTCCATGGTGGGAAGCACTGTGTACGTTGCTATGTGCAGGGCTGATTAGGTGCTGGGGGAGGCTGGTACAAATTACCAGGGCCTGGCGGTCCAGAAGGGGGCCCAGAGCCCGGTTTCCCCGGCCCTGTTTATCTGGTCCGTCCTTGCTGGGGGACCCAAAACATTTTTTTTTACCAGGGCCCGAAACTGCTGTTGGTGGCCCTGGCTATGTGCCTATTTTGTAATAAACTACACAAGAAATTTGAATTGCTCTGTGGCACAGTGGAACTGAATTCCGTGGCACCAACGCCTACATTCCACATGCTGCTGTGGCTGAGAATTGCAAATACTCATTGACACTACATCTGTCTTGCCAGAGCTTTGTGTGTTTGAATCTGCGTTATTTTAATCAACACTTTTTGCTTTGGGAACTGGCTTGGCTGCTTTCCCACTCTGTGATAATAGTTCCTCTTTTTAGTAACCATCTACTAGACGCCAGGGAATGAATTGGTTTCCCCTGTGTATGAGAGTGTTTCTTTTTCCTTGTACAGGTCTCTCAGGCAGCTGCAGAACTTCAGCAGTATTGTATGCAGAACGCCTGCAAAGATGCCCTGCTAATAGGTGTTCCTGCTGGGAGCAATCCTTTCCGGGAGCCTAGATCCTGTGCTTTACTCTGAAGTCAGGTAGGGTAGCAACAGAAGTCGTATATGCTATCTGCTGTAAACCCCAAGCGCTAGAAATGACCAGTTTCCATTGGGTTTTCTTTTTGTCTCTTACATACATACATACCAACAATACCTCTTCTGTAGCAAAGTGCTTACTTTTTTTCTACCCTAGCCCTCCAAATGGATTCCTAGGCCCTCTGGGCACTAGAGTTAAAACATGTTTCTCCCTCCGGATGTCCCTCCTCTCTTTTTTTGCTTGTTGGCAGATACGGTGTCTGTAGCTATTTTAAAAATGAGTCTTCAGCAACAGCAGGATGTTGGGTGCGTAATCGGTTTGATACTCTGCACTTCAGATAAGACCCTTCTTCATTGTGGAGTCTAGGAAGGGTTTAGAGATCAAAGGCAACAGGTGTTGATGGCACACTTCCAAGTTAGCTTTTATCTTCTCCCTCTGTAACTGTAGATTGTTTCTACTCAGCTGTGTTCTCAATCCCCATTCCTCCATTGGCAGTGACCAGGGAAAAGGCAACTACCTCCACTTGAGAGTAGGAAACTGCCCCTCCAGAGGAGCACGGCGTACTACCCAAAATGTCCAGTAAGGTACCCAGTTTCCCTTCCCCCAAAGTTGAGTCATCTCCCTATGCTTGTGTCTCCAGATGGCCTTCACATTACATTCACAGTGGTTTAGAAATGAATATTGTCTAAGAAGTGATTTCCGGCAGATATTGCATTCATGCTGAGGTACCATTTTAGAAGATCAGTTATCTGGGGAAAGGAAGGAAATTTAGAGGAAGGATTGACTGTGCAGTAAACTTAAGCATACATGGTTGATTCTGTTGACCCAGTAATAGATCATCCAGTTTTTAATTAACTTAAGCACAGCATTTAACATGTTCAATGCCATTAGCAATCTTTCTTACAACGTATTTCAAACATACCATTTTTCCTGTTACTTCACACCCGTTAATTCTCTTCAGCTCTTGATGATTGAAATGCATCAAATGGAACTGCATTCTTGGTTAGTGTCTTTGTTAACTAACACAGTCCCAAAAGAGGCTGCAGGCAGCTTGAAAGAAACAAATGAGGCTGCAGCATTTGCACTGATTTAAATAACTCTCTGCTTGTTAGAACACTTCAACTTGCATGTTGTATTGCAGTTCACTTAGGCTGTGTCTACACTAGGCTTTCCCCCACCATTGTTACAACTGGTGCAGCTCCATGAAAGACGGCAGCAACAGAGGGCCTAGTGTAGACTGATAACCACTGTCATTGTTGACTTGCTCTGAGCAAGTCCAAGCAATGTGGTTCACACACCAGCAGCCATCTGAACGCTGTCTACACTAGTGCTCCCTGCATTGCTGGTAGTAACAGTGAGGAAAATCAAGAAAAAAAACGAGTGTAGACAAATCATTAGGGTCCAGTCCTGCAAAGGCGTTCTCATCTATGTGTTTATTCCCATCCGTAGTCATAAGGACAGGCCTGGCACTTCAAGGGTATGAGTAATTCTTTGCAGGATCAAGCCCCTAGGTCTTGCCTAAAAATCTTACATAGCACAGTCAGCATGCGTAATGTAGGAGCAGCCAATCCTCATAATTCTTTAAAAGTGACAAATAAGGTAATAACTCCTGATGGGGAGGGTGGGTAAATTACCATGACAGGAGGAACGATGAGAGTCCCATTTACTTGCTCTTTGTTAGAGGACACTGTCAACTTGACATCGATTCAGTTTAATTGGTATTTTTGTCCATCTGCCAAATTTTGTGGTTTTAAAAATCACATTTTCCTTTTTTTTTTTTTAAATGTTTCTCTTCTGGAGCTGTGTCAAAGTAAAAGCTCCTGCAGCCAATGGCTCATCGGGCTGCCATGGTTAAGGCACGTCCGTTTCATAGCCAGTGGTACACAAAGGAGTAGCGTTGTCAGCATCCTCTCTGACCATCTTTGGCTACTCTAACCCTATGGATCAGGCACTGTTTTGCAGGTGGGTGAACTGGAGGTGGCCTTTCAGTGTGAGACTGAGCAAGACTCAAACCTGCGACCTTCACCATTCAGCCAACCCACCTCTGTGGAGCTGAGTGAAAAAGGGAAGATTGACTGGGGGAAAAGTGCAACTGATGGTTCAAAATGCTGTCAAATGCACAAACAGAAAAAATATTTTCTTTTAGTAATCGTAGGTGTCTCGGCAAATGTGATATTTAGGATGACAGTGACTCTTCCATATTCTGTTCCTTTTATGAAGCTGCCATTCTAGTTGTGTATATGTGTTTCTAGGACTTGACTCCACCTGAGTTAAGAAATAAAGTATCCTATGGTTATATTGGCCTGTCAAGATGCCGGATTTTTCTCCTGTTTGAGGAATAAGAGCCCAGTAGATGATTTATTGCAAGCATTCCAGAAGTCCATAAATGGGTACTGGGTTTTATGTTTTTCTTCTTTTGCTAATAGACCGATATTTCATAGCTTTTTGCTACTGCTTTGAGGATAAAATGGTGGGGACAAATTTTACAAAATTCCAGGAAGTTAGCATCCATCAATGGCACGTTTAACCTAACCCACAGTGAAGAGGCTTCTGTGTTACAGCTTGTGAGAAGACTTTATTAAAGAAGAAAGGCAAAGACAGCCTTTAATAAAACTCTTTTTCCTTTTGTAGGGAACGTCGGTGGAGAGTTCTCTTCAAGCATGAAATGAATAACAGCTGCCTTTCCTTCTCAAGAAAACACTATCTCTGTGCCCTACTTTTCCTGTGGACAAAACAATCTCCTAGATATTTATCAATCTGTTCTGGTGTATTGGTAGTTGACTAGATTTTTTGCTAATATGTGTAAAGTATTTTATACAAGAAAGCACTCTTCATAACTGAGTTAACATTGTTTCCATAGTTACTACACAAGGGCTACGTCTTCACTACCCGCCGTATCGGTGGGTAGCAATCGATTGCTCGGGGATCGATATATCATGTCTAGATGAGACGCGATATATCGATCCCTGAACACGCTTATATCGATTCCGGAACTCCACCAACCCGAACGGAGTTGCAGAATCGACAGAGAGAGCCGCGGACATCAATCCCGCGCCGTGAGGATGGTGAGTAATTCGATTTTAGATACTTTGACTTCAGCTGCGTTATTCACATAACTGAAGTTGCGTATCTAAGATCGATTTTTCCCCCGTAGTATAGACCAGCCCAAGGTTATTTAATTACGAGGTTGTTTACATTTTAGAAAGGAAAAAATATTTTAATTTTACCAGATACGTTTTTCCCCTCTTAATAATTGTAATGCCTGGATTAAGGATTTTTCTACACATTTAAATTGCTTCTTCCTCTCACCCACACTTGGGATTTACATTTTCTAAATAGACACCCACTGAGTGCATGTTAAAATACACAAGAACCCAGTTTTAATAAGAGAACAGTGTTGCCAAATGGAAAGGTTTTTTGTTTTGTTTTTAAATTTTTAAGACTTGGGAGCTAACTCAGACTGCTTTGCAGCTGCCTTTAAATCAGTATGTGATGTCTTTTATAGAAATTGCCTGACAGTATGTAGCACAGATTTGATTCTTATGACACATTCACTACAGAATGTCCAACTTGTTTACTCTCTTTCTTATTTGTGCTTCTCAAGATATTGCTTTGTTGGAATTTTCTTAACATGTTTAAAATCTGATTAACAATATTCACAGAACACTAGAAAAACATGAATGCAAAATGTGTTCACACACAGAATTATCAAGGGTTGAAATATACACTCATAGAGGCTTAATGAGTTGTGTAATGTTGTTGGTTGTGTGCCTTTGGTTTTTTACAGAGCACTTTTACAAGACACTGCTTATTTTTTTAATAGTTTTTCATTTTGTTTACTCTCCAGTGTTTGTATTAATCTTTTAGAAGCTTGGAAATAAAATTTCTTTCCCTACTGCCTTTGACCTTTGTTTTATTATAAGGATTATTTTATTGTTTGTTCATAGGAGGATTTTCTGATTTAGACATAGGAAGGAGGGCTCATGAATTACATGGCATTTAGGGCTGTATAGGTTACTGCAGGAATCCAGAAAAGTTTGTCTCCTGTTAATAGAAAAGCAGTAGTTATAGATGTTTAACTTCTTTGTGTGAATAAGGGAAGGCATCAAAACCCAACTTATAGGAAGAAATGTGTACAGAGCATTTCATATGAAAAGTGCGTATGATTCCTTAGAGTGAGATTTTCAAAGGGGACTCAGGGATTTGAACATTCATTTCCAATTAATGTCACTGGGAACTGGGCATCCAAATCCCATAGGCAGCTTGGAAAATCTCACCTTGAATCTTTCACAAATACCTTCATTCTGATGAGGCACAGAGAAGGAGCGTACTAGTTTAGTGCCTATATATATGCCCTGCTAATGTGAACTCTGCCTCCTTCCACAGGAAAGAATTTATGCCCTTTCTAGGCATACGTCTTTCCACTCCCAGCCACCTTGCTCCTTTCTGTTCTTATCTATTTTAGATCACCTGAACATCTCACAGTTATTAGTCTGCACCTCACAATGCTGCTGCAATACAGGGAAATACTGCAATCCCCATTGTTCACACGAATATCCGAGGCCCAGAGGGAAAAAATGACTTGCCCAAATTTAGGGAGCTTGTGACGGAGCAAGTCCATCCCAAGATCATCCTTCCTTATCAGTGCCTCCCTTTTGTATGATACAACTCAATAGCCTGTAGAAAGATAGGGAATTTGCCAGTTCTCAGGTGTATTTCACCTGGGAAGTAAGCAAATTACCAATAACTTGGGTCTATCATTTAACTGTGACCATTCGACTTGGTTGAGGGTTGGTGGTGCTGGCTGCAAGGTGATGGGCTCAGACAAAAAGGTGCAGTGTGGTGCCTGGAGGTAGGTGTTTTCTGCATGAGTGGGAGAGAAATAGGGACAGAGTCATAAAGGTTGAGTTGGACAGCATGGGTTGCCCAAAAAATCACTAGTGAATTCTGTATTAACATTCTGGGATTTTTTAAAAAAATGCATCTTTTTTAGAAGCTAAAAGCATTTAATATTTCTTACTATTAAATGAATGGGGAAAGTCGTTTTTTTTTTAATACGCCTCTGTGTGGGCCTTTGTAAGTGGGGGGAGACGGGGGAGAGAAAGAGCCAAAGACTAATAGTTTAACACTGGATGTTGAGGTTTTTCTTTTTTATTTAAGATGTTGCAGCAGCTAGCTTTGTAATTCCCCTTTTTCTGAACCAGCATAAAAGGAATACAGACAGCAAGTTACGTTCCCTTCACATCTAGCCTGCTGAAGGCAGTGTATCCCTGTATCTGTTTTTAAAGTTACCCACTGTAGGCTCTCTGTTAATGTTCTGTTCTATCTAACTTTTCTTGTATGGTCACATTAAAGTTTTGTATGTGTGAAAGACAGACAAAGGCTAGGGAGTAGAAGCTGTATTTTTTTCTTCCCCGTGGTTATCTACGACAGTTTTTTGCAGAGCTGTAGTCTTACACTGAAGCAACATATTCCTGAGCTTAGGAGTTTGGGGGAGAGTTTTCAAAAACACTACCAAATCTATGATGCAAATAGAAAGAGAGTGGTGTGGTCAAGTGACCACAAAAATGGCTAGAAATAGCGAATGGACTGCAATGTCTATTTAAATCCACCTCCTATTCTGGGTAAAGTAGGGGGGAGGGTGGTTTGTTTGCAGTTCTACAGAAGATAATGATTTTGAATGTTACATATGAAAGCTCTTTTCTAAACCCTCCTTTCCAGGCAACTTGCATGACAACAATTTCGGATCCTACTTTAAGTTAAAAGCTGCTGGTAGCATTGTCACTGTTGTGGCAGGACTTCTGCAAGGGGAAATCATTCAGCATATTTACTTCTAGGAATTCTTGCTTTAGAGCCAGGATCCCATTTTCCTTTTGAAAACAAAACTGCTGTCTCTGGTGATCTATTTATTTTGCTCAGATACAGAATATGCACTCGGTGAAAGCTTAAGGTCAAGATGATTTTTAATTGCAAGTATAAGCATCCTGCGACATCTGTTCCTCACCCCCAGTTATTACATTAAACTTTAAATATTTTAGGGTCTGAAAAATTAAATACTCAAAACTAGAGGCCACAAAACAAGCTCTATGTTCTGGAGCTGAAACACATTCCTCTGCAAACCATATATTGCTACACTCATTCCTGCAGAAGGGAATTACATCCCACAGCCTGATCCATATGTCTCTCCAGCATTATAGCTGTTTTAATCACCAAGTGCTCACAGAGGTCAACTTTTCAGATGAAGAATGGGGGCCAGGTCTCTTCGTCGTCTTGTGCTGGAGACAACAATGTCAGCTAGTGCCTCTGCTAGAAACCTCTCCTCACCCAAATGTATTCTGAGGCCAGAAAGGTCTGTATTCTACAGGCTTCCTGTAGAACGCAGGGCAGAGAACTTCCCTCTGGATAATTCCTGTTTGAACTGGAACAGATTTTTTTAGAGAACCAACCTTGATTTAAAAATTGGCTCCTGGTGGATTCTCCAGCACTGGCACTCAAAATATTAGGAGAGTGATACCGGTGGGTGCTGAAGGATCTCAGTGGCTGTCAAGGACTCAGGATAACTTTTTTAAGGAAAAGCTGTCATTGTTGGCAGTTGGTTTACATTTTGATGATTCTTTCCAAAATGAAAACTGGGAGTAGCCTTGACAAGAAAAGTAATAAGATGTCTGTAAATTTCACAGCTTAATCACTTGCTTTTTTTTGTCTATCTTCCTTTCATAATTTCATAATCCACTTAGATTTGTAATTCCTCGAGACAGGGACCTCTGTATTCCTTCTTCCTTGTATAGCACTTGAGGGTACATCTGATGTTACAATTTCTTTACTATTTGTTTAGCAGTGACATTAGGCTGAGCGCTAAAAAGTCCACAAAAATAAAAGCAGTCTTTGTTCCAGAGTGTCCTTAGTGTAAAAGACTGACAAGTGGAAGACCTGGCATAGTGGGGCATGCAGCAGTAGGAAAAAGGGAAAATTACTTACCTTATATTCTGCGCTGGACTTCCAGGATTCTGACTCTTGAGTTTCAAGCCTCCAGTGTGAGCCTATCCCACACTTCTGAGCCTAGACTTTTGGAGGATTGTGCTGCCCCATGTTGATAGGTAGAACATTTCAACCTTGCTGCAAAATGACTGAGGGACTAAAAACAAAATAAGATGTACTGGATTAGGAAAAGGTGTCTAATGTTTTACCCACAGGCATCTGTGCTGCGCCAGATCTGCTTTGATCTCTTCATTAATATCTAGAAAAGGGAGTAAAAATGTAAATATAACTTGTTGGTAATATGAAAATGGGACTTTCTGGAAACACTAGAGGAAACAATAGAATCTGATCTAAAGATATTAGAAACCTGGACAGAAAAAATAGAACAGTACAAAAGTAGAGAAACTTGTAAGTTAATGTTAGTCTGGGGAAGAGAATTTATGATGGAGAACCTTGGAACACAAGTAATGCAAGAAATGATTTGTGACACTAATATTAAACAGGCACATGTTCCCCCTCTAAGAATGATCATGGCACTAATATGTTTGTAAACAATCACAGTCTGGGCCTGGAAAGCCCCATTTGACTGCAATGGACTTCGGATCAGGTCATCTGCTTGTATATCCCTTTACCTTATTCTTTGGCTGACTTATCTGCTTAGATGATAAGCTCCTTGGGACAGGGACTCAACCCTGTGCAGTGCCTAGCACAATGAGGCTGTGTTCTGTTTGTTAACAGGCACAACTGCAATACAAATACATGAATTTGTAATGTGATATAGCAGAAGAACGGCCAGTGCAAATGTGTAGAAGCAGTAATAACAGTGCCCCTTTCTATGCCTCTAGGCCACTGGCACCTGGAATACCGTGTTCATGCTGGGGTGCTTATTAGAGACAAATTGGAGGAAGTATATCCTATATGATGTAAGTGGGCATTGCTAGGAGCAGTGATATGAAATTGAGAAAGCGGGCAGTTAGGCTGAATATGTTTTAGGCAGGGCAGGAAGAAAATGTGAAAGTCCCATTGCTTGGTCCATTTAAAAACTCAGCTGAGTTCCCTATTCAATGAGCTCTAGAGTCTGTCTCTTTCCTCCTGTCCTTTCCAACCTTCAAGGAAGCGCATGTGGTTGTTGCTACCCCTGAGCATCCTTACTACTCACAAGGACCCTGCTCCAGAAAAGGATTTAGGCAGTGCTTAGAGTTACAGACATGTTTAAGCTGCTTTGCTGGATCAGAAGGACACTGAAGTACTAGAGGAGGCTGGTGGAGTGGGCGGAGCAGTGTAGCCTATAGTGTTGTTTGGGTTAAGAAATAGACTAACTTAAGTAGAAGTTACGTTTTGGGCCTAAGTGTAGAGGAGTCTGGGAAATCGAAGTAGCTAGTGTGAGAAAAGTCAAAGATAAGTTGGAGACAGAGTGTTATGGGAAAGTAAGAGTTAGTAAGGGCATGAGCCAAGGTTATGGTATTGTGATGTTTTGGTTATAACTATTTTGAGCAAGGCTTTAAAAGTGTTTTTGAGAACTGTAAATGTTTTAGTAAAATGCTGTCTATATTGATGGAATGGGAAAGACTTTGGTGCACATGTTAATTTAAATAATGTAATGTAAAAAGCCAATGAGAAATGGTGGAAATGTAATTGTGGGAAAGGACAGTTTAATATTAATTAGTATTATGGGGTATAAAAAGAATAGTTTTGTTAAACTGAAGAAAATTTCAGTTAATATCCACAGGGTATAGTTAGATCCCAGGATGTACTTTACTCTGTTGTCAGTGGATTGATCACCCATTGACACATCATTTCATCATCTAGTGTCAGTGTAATTGCAGTGTTGTGTAAGTAGTAATTGTATTCCTGTTTGCTGAACTAATCATAATTTTTAATAAAGTTTTGCTTGTGTCATGTATAGTCTCACCGAGTCGTTCTCTACTAAATAAATTTCCTGTGACCAATTTAGAGGCTCGACCCTGAAAACTAAGTTACGTTTTATTGCACCCTCATCTTTAACAACTTAATATTAAGTGGGAATATTTCAACCTAAAGGTTACAGCAGGAGGCTGCTACAGCAATTTTTGTTGCCATCCAGTATCTGGGGTAAGCGCTGCTAGCAGTAGCCACCGCTCAAAGAGTTGTATAGGCCTTGGACTGGCTGCACTTGAAGTGTTGAGAGGCCTCAGGGGCCTTGTGGGAAATTTCCTTGGAATGGTGTAGATCATTCCAAACCTGGTTGCAGCTTGCTTACTTTTAAAACACAAACGTATGACCTGATGCTCCATTCCAGTGATTCTGAAACAGAGGCACTAATGGGGAAGTATTTCTGCTTAGAGTAACAAACAGCCATGAGAAGAGCTTCTCCCTTATAATTCCATGGAAAATGTAGGGCTGGGACTCCACGCTTGTCAACATGAGGAATTTTTTGCACTGCATTGTAGCTACACTGGGGTTAGTTCTCAGGTATGGATGTTCTGCACTGGTGTTAAAGGAGTGGGGGAGGATACTGGTGTTAATTACCTTGGTTTCAAGCCCTGATTTACACTGATGCAAAAATGCCTAGACAAGCTCACTGTAGGGGTGTAACTAGGCTGGAAGGAGGCAGGACCAGGGCACGGTTGGCTTCATCAGCACTCTCCCTGCTGAATTCTGAGAGATAGATAACCTGTCAGCATTCTCTTGCACTGCATCACTCTCCACATGTTGTCTTATAGAGCCAGGGGAAGTGGGGAGAAAGGGCTGAGGCATTTTACAAAAGTTGACTCTTCCCCAGTATAGCACATTTATCGGTCTGACAATTCTGTTCTTTTCTATAGTTTCAACCAATTTGCGTGGTACAGAAGTTAGGCTTATTTGCCCAGAATTGCCTCTGGATCTTTTTTCCTGCACGTTCAAAAGCCCAGCACCCTACCCTCATGAGCAAACCCAGATCCCCGCACTGAAATGGTCAAGGAAGCTCCAACAGTTTAAATGTATAGCTTCCAGGCACTTATTTGCCTTTTTGTGTGTGTGTAAAGGACAATATGTTTCTTTAAAATTAATTCATGAGATATGGAAACAAATTATAAAAAGGTTGTATGTGAAAGTGGAAATGTTTTTATTTATCTTAATTTACATCTAAGAATAGACATTTTTCCTAGTAATTCTCCAGATTTAAGTAACTAACTTGTTTGGTAAAATGTTTAAAAAACCAAACCCCAAACCTTTTAATAAAGATGCAAAAACTTAAACCCAATAACTTCTCAATAGATGAAAATGACCAGAGAATTGGGTCAGAAATAATTATATAATTTAAAATGGCTCCCCTGAAACATTTCATGCATTTAAAAGGTGTCTGTAGTAAGACTCTACATTTAATTCAAAAGAATTTAAGACGAGTTTGCCCATCACTTCTTCCAGGAGCTTTTTCAAATGTTAGTCGCCTTTTTTTGAGCTGTGGAACTTTTGCAAAGCCTAAACCTATGAAAGAAAGTGGGGAAATAAGAAAAAAGTGAGTGATTAAGTATAAAACAATGCCATAGTTGTGCTGACTTGGCAATGCTTTTTCTTAGTAGTAATAACAGGCTGTAGCTTTTCAAAGTGTGCTACTGTACAAAGAATGACAAGATTGTAACCAGACTGAGATTTGTACTGATTACTATTTTTAGAATAAATTCCATTAATAGAAGTAGCTGCACAAACATCTTGTGACTTTAAACTGAGAATTAATTTACAAAAGCAATCTGTGATATACTTAAGGACTGCAACACTTTGGCATGCTTTTAATGTTTCTTTATATTAGATGAGTAATACATTTGAGACTCTCCAATAAATATGTAATTAGAAAATTTTCGCCAGGGACACACTGTTAATGTTCAAGTAAGTAAAAAATGTCTACACTTAAAAATTACAAATAATTTTAAAAGCAAAATATTCGGAAATTTGTTCCTTAATCTTGCATAAGTCCTTTGTACAGGATTGTGTTTGTCCCTAACAATAGATAATACAGAAAAACATAAAACTTAGCTAGGAACTTCATCTGCTACAGAAAAAAAAATAACTGGATGCATTCACCCTAAGTGTTTTTAGATTTAATAAAACTTTTTCTTCCCACACTGTTTTTTTAAGGCCTATTTTGACTTTGTAGAAGCTTTTGAAACATGAAAGTTGCATAACATATGTCTTTAATGGGGCTATGCTTTGTGAACATGCACAAACGCCTTGTGCATGAGCTAGTCTTTGTTTTAGTTCTGCTCCTGAATAGTGAATTAAAAATAACTTTTTTTGCCAAGAGCCAAAACAAAACCACTGCTCATTACCTCCTCTTGCTTTAATCAAGCTTCACCATTTTATGTATGGATTTGATATGACAGTTCTTGATATTACAGAAACCTGTTCAACTGGAAATCAGTGCTTTTCAGGACAATGGGATATCTGGTGGCAGGTCATTGGTTCCTACAGATCTGGTTTATTGGAGTTAAAACTTTCTCTTCCAACTAGACAATTTCCTTTACAATTACTGAAGTACTGCTAACCACTAAGCTGCACCTCAGACTTGTCCCAGGAAGAGAGGGGAAGCTGCAGGTTTGTTTACAATTTTCTTATAATCACCTTAATTCCCAAAGGTTGAGAAATAAAAGCAGTGTACCACATTTCAAATAACGTTTCCTCTGTTCACTGCCAGCTTGCCTTAAGCAGCCCATGAACAAGATATCAGTTAGTTACTCCAGGTTTTCATAGATGATTTTGGTGTAATTATTTAGGTATCTCATCAGCTTCACTGGACAATGAAGAGATCAAAATGTAAAATAATTGTAATCAGTTATTACATTTATGTATACAGCAGGACCTCTCCTTGCCCCTGAATGTATTACGAATATGGCTGGGACTAAATTTTCAAAAATTAGGGGTTAATAAAGAAAGTCACTTGTATGTGTGCATTCATATTTAAACATACATTGGTCTCACTTGCACACACAAAGCTGCCAATTCACATATAACAAAACTGATTTCGCTAATGATTAGTTTGCATGAGGAATTAACCAGGTTTGTCCAAGAATCTCAGCTTCTTTTTATTTTTAAATTTGGCCCATAATATCAAAATATTAGATTGTAATTATTATTAATGAGCCAGATTTTGCCATCCTTCCTACTTGGAACTGACTTTGCAAGTCATCTTATTGATTTCACTCTCTGAGTAAGAGTGGCAGAGAATATCTGAGGAGGAGAGACATGACTTTTAAAAGGTTCTGTGGCATATGGTATAAGGAGAGTTACTGATAGAGATCAATAATTACTATTATTTATTACTTTTAAAATGCCATAGATGTGCATTACACTTTACCAAAGAGAGAGACCGTGCCTTACAGAACTTACCATCTAAAATGAGAAAATAAACAGGAAAAGATGGCACACGCAAGGAGAGGATGGGAGGAAGAACAGAGTGAAGACAATAAGGATAGTCTCTTCCGTGAGCAATGCATGTCTTCAGGGTTAACAGGGTATTTTAATATTAATACATGTATTAAATTTCATTGAAGAAGTGGGTTTTCAAAAGCACTCGAGCAGAGAAGGGGTAGGTGTAGGAGGCAGAGCTAAGAAGGGGGCTCCAAGCATAGGATGCTGCATAAAATAGATGCCTTAACAAATATATGTCAGAGAACACAAAGTGTCTGGGTGAAATCCTGACCCCATTGAAGTCAGTGGCAAAACTCCCATTCACTTTAATGGGCTCAGGATTTTGCCTTCTGTGGCTGCTAAATCTAATTTTGAGCCCCGTGGTTGCCTTTGTCCTAGGTCTACGTTTATTAAAAATATTTGTCAACACTTCTAAAAATAATTCTGGTAAGTTTATTAAATGAATTTCAAACACAGGTTGTGGGAATAAGTAGAAGTTTTGTGAAATCTGAGCGCTAGTGCTCTTTCAATATTTTGTCAAAAGAAAAAGAAGTCATGATAATGTAAAAAAAATCCCAAAAAACTATTCCCCATTAGAATCCAAAATGCACATATTTAAAATCCTAGGAACTCCTGCTTGCATTAAAAACACAAATAATATTTTAGAATTTTCTACATATTAGCTAATTAAAATGATCTGTTGATCTGAAAACTATTTTAAAGAAAATCTATGACCTAGTCTTCCAGATATTCTGATTTTTAGTTTAATTAGAGATTAATATGTCTGATTTTACCATACCTGTTAAAACGTCATCTTCTGTTAAGTTTGATAATGATGCACTGGGCCTTCTCTTTCCTGAAAACTCTCCAGCTATTTGGTGAACATTCAGACTACTGTATTTATCTGGATTTGTAACTGAATCACAGAGTCTGAGGTCAGGTGCAAATGAATCCAATGCATGGATGGATGGATATTCACTCCAAAGTGTCTCCTCAACCTGAGCTTCTGGACAGCTATATGCCAAGCCTCCAAATTCTCCTTGAAAATTCTTAGAGCTTTGCTGGAATGGAAAGTCATTAAAGATTGGAAAGAAATCTTTTTTAGAGACAAGATACTGTGCATGTTTGGAAGCCTAATCAGAGTTATAATGCAGCATGAGAGATGGTCTTTGTACATCAAGTAAATTCTTCTTAATACGTTGATGCAGGGGGTTCTCAAACATTTTTTGCTGGGACCCCCTTTGAAACTATTTCAGGCTGTGACAACCCCCTCCAATAAAGTGTAGACCTAACACCCTCTTCCCCAATACCATGCCACACTTACCTCTGCACTGCTGCTGGCAGCAGCGCTGCCTTCAGAGCTGGGCAGTTGGGCAGGAGCTGCCAGTCTCCAGTTGCTCAGCTCTGAAGGCAGCACAGAAGTAAGGGTGGCAATACTGTGACCCCCACCCCCTACTGGAGTCAGGACCCCCAGTTTGAGAAAATGCTGCATTAGCCAATACTCCATCCTTCCCACAGAGAATGTATCTACTAGAAAGGCTTATATTTCTCCATGTATATGCTGTACATCTTTGTGTTCCCTTCATGCATTAAAGTAGAGCCTAGACCCTACTACTGACTATATCAGGAGCATAATCAGCCCCTTGATCCCTGAGAATTCACTATAACTGAGCACTTGAGGCTTCAAAATATAAAAAAACATATGGTACCTTCTAAAATGGTAAATGAGGATTTAACTGCATCTTTCCGAATGATCAGCTGTAACATTTTCTGAAAAGTCATCTTAATTGAGCAATAAAGGTACGTTTCATTTGCAATTTCACTTAAGTACATTCAAGTATTATAAGGAGCTGATCGATTTTGATCTTGTTCTTTTTTTTTTAAAAAAAAATCCTTAATTCCATCCAGGTTCTTGTAAATGTCTAACACCTTAAGATTCCTTCAGATTCTTTTTACCAAGGACACTCTCTTTACCTTGAGAACACGAAGCCCAGCTTTTTCAAACTGTTTTTCTCGATCCTTGAATTCCTGACAGTATAAGTCTGCTTCTGAGATCTGGTAATGCATTTTGGTATCCCTTGTCTTGTCTTGGAGTTTTTCTGGAGGATAATTAGTTTCCAGTCGGCCTGGACACAAAGTAACAGGATATATTATAATAATAATGTAAGATTTTCAGATTGTTAAACTCACCCTAGATGCAGCAAAGTCAGTGGAGGAGGAAGTTAATATTTTATTTTAGTTGCTTAGTTAAGGACAGGAGCGTTACATCTTCTCCAAAGCAAGCTGTGTGGGTTGTCTCGGTCCAGGCTTCTCCTTTACAGGTTCTTTTGATGAGGGCAGTGATGACTTTGGAAAGTTGGGATACTCTTTTTTCTTTTGTGCTGTAAGGATTAACTGGCTATTGCCAGTAAGTAGTGAGTTTACTGTTAAATTAGATTTACCTTTAAGATTTCTGTTTTAAAAAATCATCAAGGACACTTGGGGCCTGATACAGAGCTCACTGAAGTCATTGGAAAGGCTTCTGCTGAGTTCAATGAACTTTGGATATGGACACTACAGCAGGTGCTCTCAACCTTTTTCCTTCTGAGTCCCTCCCCCCTCCCCATGTTATGAAAACTCCACGGCCCACCTGTGTTACAATAACTGGTTTTTTGCATATAAAAGCCAGGGCCGGCGATAGGGGGTAGCAAGCAGGGCAATTGCCTGGGGTTCCTGCCACAGGCGCACTACAAAGCTACATTGCTCAGGCTTCAGCTTCAGCTCTGTGTGGCAGGGCTAAGGACGTTGGGCTTCAACCCCTATGTGGTGGGGCTTCAGCTTTCTGCCCTGGGCCCTGCTTAGCGGACCCCCTGAAACCCGCTCACAGCCCCCAGAGGGACCCCGGACCCGTGGTTGAAAACCACCTTTCTACACTCTTGTAATTTAAATAAAGTAACTATCTGTCCAGATCTAGACATTCTTTAACTGATTCAAATTTGCTAAGGACTTTACACTTACATTTACATTTGCTGAATATATTATGCCTGTTAAATCAAGTTCTACTAAAGAAACTAATTTAAAAAGTCAGAAACAGAAGAGACACAGGATGTATCATCTTCATTGTATATCTATCTTTTATACTATGGAACCCATTTTAAATGATCAACCAAATGACCAGGAAAAATGGTTGCCTAGTAAGGGTGGCTTTTAACTACAAGTCAAATAAAACTGACCTGGAAAACAGGGATATTTCAAAGATAGGAAGTTGCCCATTGAGGTGGTCTTTGGTACTTGTTTCAAATTAATTCTTGTAACTCCACTGAAATCAATTAATTGACTTAATTGACATCAGTAATTTTTTTATTGAAGTCACAGGGTCTGATTCACTTCCACCAGAGCAAGTCTCTCTGTGGAACTCTGATAGCAGTAGGTATGCCAGGATGGGAGTTGCAACAAGCTAGATATAAAGTATGCAGGACCAGTTCAGAAAGGATATGCACTGATTCCTCACATCTTCCAGAGAGCCTCAGCTGTCTGGGCTTTCAGGCTGCCTTTCCTAGTGGAACCCACAGAGTGAGGGCTGGCAGCATAATCATGTTTGCCTCCAACAGCATGGCTATCCCAGTAGGATAAACTGCAACCCCTTGGAATCTTGCACAGTGAATCAACTGAAGTCAACAAACTAACACACAGTCTTTCAAGGCTTTGCATGGCGCCCATTACCATAGTATCTAAGCACAGGGATTAATCTGACCCTACTGTATATTCTTCATACATACAAACTGAAAAGGACAGTTACCTGTTCCGTAACTGGTGTTCTTCGAGATGTGTTGCTCAGGTGTATTCTACAGTAGGTGTGCGTGCTCGCCACGTGCATCAGTGCCGGAAGTTTTTTCCTTAGCAGTACCCGTACAGAGGGAGCACCACTGCGAACCCTGGAGTGGTGCCGACATATCACGCCATAACGGGGGCTGCGCACTCCCTCTCCCCTCGGTTCCTTCTTGCCAGAGAACTCCGACAGAGGGGAAGGAGGGCGGAATGTGGAATACACCTGAGCAACACGTCTTGAAGAATGCCAGTTACGGAACAGGTAACTGTCCTTTCTTCTTCAAGTGATTCCCCGTGTATTCCACAGTAGGTGACTCCAAGCTATATCTGAGGCAGGTGGGTAGGAGTTTAAGGGTTTCCAGGACGGAATACTGCCCTACCAAACCTGATGTCATCCCATGTTTGGGACACGATCACATAATGCAAAGAAAAGGTGTGGACAGAGGACCACGTGGCAGCTCTACATATGTCCTAGATAGGGACGTGAGCTTAAGTGGCCGACGAGGCCTGAGCTCTCGTAGAATGCCCCTTAACAACAAGCGGTGGGAGAACGCCTGCCAGGTTGTAACACGTGCGTATGCACGAGGTGATCCAGCGGGAAAGGTACTGGGTTGAAATCGGTTGCCCTCTCATATGTTCGGCCAACACAATGAACAGCTGCGAGGATTTCCGGAACGGCCTGGTACAGTCCAAGGAAAAGGCCAGTGCCCTACGCACATCTAGCATGTGTAGGCAGCATTCCTCGTTGGAGGAATGGGCTTAGGACGTAGTACCGGTAGGAAGATTTTCTGATCCATACGGAAGGCGGAGACTGCCTTCGGGAGAAAAGCAGGGTGTCGGCGAGCTGGACCTTATCCTTGTGGAAGACCATATACGGGGGTTCCGAGGTGAAGGCCCTAAGCTCCGAGACACGACGAGCTGATGTGATAGCAACAAGGAATGCTACCTTCTATGACAAGTGGGACCAGGAACATGTGGCCAAGGGTTCAAAGGGAGGACTCGTGAGGTGGGATAACACTAGGTATAGATCCCATTGCTGGACAGGAGGCCTGGCATATGGAAATGAATGATCCAGGC
This sequence comes from Chelonoidis abingdonii, assembly GCF_003597395.2. Lineage (NCBI taxonomy): Eukaryota > Metazoa > Chordata > Testudines > Testudinidae > Chelonoidis > Chelonoidis abingdonii. The sequence continues at coordinate 122,912,257 of NC_133774.1, forward strand.
CCTTTAAAAAGCGGGAGCTCATATGGTGAGAAAAGACTGAGTGGCCCTGTACTGGGGGGTGGAAGGCCGATATGGCCGCCAAATGCATCCTGATGGAGGCGGGCACTAAGGGACAAGAGGTAAACAAGAATCAGTTGGAGCGATGTGGACGATGGAGAGGTTCCCCACTCCCCCGCCCACCTAAAGAACCCAGACCATTTGGCTAGGTACGTCCATCTTTCCGAAAGAACTCGTTTAACGTTCTCTGAACACCTCCCCTCCTCCTCATCTAACCACGGAGCAACCACGCTGTCAGGTGAAGCGTGGCCAGGTTGGGGTGGAGAAGACACCTCCCTTTCTGGAAGAGGAGATCAGGCCGAAGCAGTAGCCTCCATAGGGGAGCTACTAGGAGTTGTAGGAGGGTCCCGTACCAGTGTTGACGGGCCCCATCTGGGACTATGAGGATGACCCGTGTCATGTCTGCTTTTACTTTTTGCAGGACTTTGCCTATTAGGGGGAAAGGTGGGAAGGCATAGAAAAGTTGGCCTGACCACTGAAGGAGAAAAGCGTCCGAGATCACCTCTCTTCCCGCCCCTCCCCTGGAGCAGAACCGGGGGCAGCGTTGGTTCTGGTCAGTTGCAAAGACGTCAGCCCGGGGAACTCCCCACTCCTGGAAGAGCTGTAGGGCTGACGTCTTTGCAACTGACCAGAACTGACGCTGCCCCCAGTTCTGCTGAGGAAGGGAGGCCAAAGGAACCTGGAATGTCCAGCCGCCGAGCGAGATCTCACCTGGGCAGGCATCTGCATCCATGGTGCCCACTGACACCACTGCCCCTGCCACAGAGTGCCATGCCAGTGATCGACTTGGGGTTCGGGCGGTGCAGTTTGTTCTTGTTGAGCCGGCACGACTTGGAGACGGGCAGCTGGGTGCCGATGCTGAGGTCACCATTGACCGTACGGTACTGTAGGAGCAGCGAGAGCGATGGTGCCATCCATGTGACCGGGACCCATCCGAGGTGCTGCTCCTGTACTCACCCTGGCGGCTGGAGCTACAATGCTTCGATGCGGAGAATCTCAAGAGGAGCCCCACGTGTGATGTCTGGTAGCACGGGAACTCAAATCGGAGCGTCTACATCGGTGGCGTCGGGATCGACTCCAGTAGCTGCGGTGCAAGGAGGACCACTGACGCCGCTTATTCCGGTGCCTGCCACCTCGGTCATGGGGCATGGAGGAGCCCCTAGGCTCCTTCGCGGGCGGCGAGCCGGTCAGCCTGAGCAGGGTAGAGGGCTGGCGCGAACTGTGGGAAGACCTCGTTGAGTGGCGAGCAATCCTCGGAGCATGGACTGTGTCATGTCGGGGAGGGCTGTTGTGCTCCCAGTGGCAGCTTCCCTCGAGACTGGGGGCCCGTCTCAGGCCTGTGCAGCCTCCAGAGTCAACGGCATCCTCACCAGAGGGGAGGCACACGTGGACAGGACTGGGCAGCTCTGCTGAACATGAGTTGGAGGCCTGGGTCCCAAGGGGGATCGTGGGCTGCCCAGTTTGGGTCCGGCCTCACCCCTATCTTTGTCTCGGCACCGCTGAGTCTTCCCCTGCTTCTTGGACGGGGAGCGGTGCCAGCTAGTGGCCCCGGCGCCGAGTCCATTCGGGGTGCCAGTGCCGGGGCCAGCATTGTTTCCATTAGGAGAGCGTGAACTCTAAAGTCTCTCTCCTTCTTAGTTTGAGGCTTGGATGATCTGCAGATCTTACAGCGCTCACGTACGTGGGTCTCGCCCAAGCAAGAGAGACACTGAGTGTGCAGATCGCTTCTTGGCATAGAACTGCGACAGGAGTCACATAACTTGAAGCCTGGCGCACGGGGCATCCCCTGAGCCCAGACGACTAAATTGGAGAAAACTATTTAACTATTGGAAGAACTGTACTATTAAGGCTAACTAAAGAAGCTGAAGCAAAGCTGGGGCACGAAGTTCCAATTACCTTCACTAGTGGCAAGAAGGAATTGAGGGTGGGGGGAGTGCGCAGCTCCCCTTAGAGCGATATAGAGGTGCCACTCCAGGGGTCGCAGCAGTGCTCCCCCCCCGTACAGGTACTACTAAGGGAAAAACTTCCGGCACCAGTGCACGTGGAGAGCACGCACACCTACCGCGGAATACACATAAGCAATCACTCGAAGAAGAATACGAGCTCATCTAAATATGGATAACACACATACAGAGAATCATAGGACTGGAAGGGACCTCAAGAGGTCATCTAGTCCAGTCCCCTCCACTCATGGCAGGACTAAGTATTATCTAGACCAAGGGTCCCCAACGCGGTGCCCATGGTGGCATCTAAATGCACCCGCGTCCTGGCCGGTGGTCGAGCATCCGGCATTTCAGTGGCATTTTGGTGGATGCTCCACCGCCGCCATGGTCCTTTGTCTGGCGCCTGCCAGACAAAAAGGTTGGCGACCACTTATCTAGATCATCCATTACAGGTGTTGGTCTAACTTGATCTTAAAAATCTCCAATGATGGAGGTTCCACAACCTCCCTAGGCAATTTATTCCAGTGCTTAATCACACTGACAGAAAGTTTTTCCTAATGTCAAACCTAAACTTCCTTTGCTGCAGTTTAAGCCCATTGCTTCTTGTACTACCTTCAGAGGTTAAGAAGGACAATTTTTCTCTCTCCTCCTTGTAACAACCTTTTATATACTTGAAAACTGTTATCATGCCCCCTCTCAGTTTTCTCCTTTCCAGACTAAACAAACAGATTAAACAAAGATTGACTAAACTTCAATCTTCCCTCATAGGTCATGTTTTCTACACCTTTAATCATTTTTGTTGCTCTTCTCTGGATTTTCTCCAGTTTGTCCACATCTTTTCTGAAATGTGGTGCCCAGAACTGGATGCAATACTCCAGTTGAGGCCTAATCAGCACTGAGTAGAGCGAAAAATTACTTCTTGTGTCTTGCTTACAACACTCCTGCTAATGCATCCCAGAATGATGTTTGCTTTTTTTGCAACAGTGTTAGACTGTTGATTCATATTTAGCTTATGGTTCACTATGATCCCCAAATCTCTTTTTGCAGTACTCCTTCCTAGGCAGTCATTTCCCATTTTCTATGTGTGCAACTGATTGTTCCTTCCTAAATGGAGTACTTTGCATTTGTCCTTATTGAATTTCACCCTGTTTACTTCAGACCATTTCTCCAGTTTGTCAGGATCATTTTGAATTTTAATCCTATCCTCCAAAGCACTTGCAACCCCTCCCAGCTTGGTATCGTCCGCAAACTTTATAAGTGTACTCTCTATGCCATTATCTAAGTCGCTGATGAAGATATTGAACAGAACTGGACCCCAAACTGATCCCTGCAGGACCCTATCTGTTATGCCCTTCCAGCATGACTGTGAACCACTGATAACTACTCTCTGGGAATGACTTTCCAACTTCTATGCACCCACTTCAGAGTAGCTCCATCTAGACTGCATTTCCCCAGTTCATTTATGAGAAGGTCATGCGAGATAGTATCAAAAGTTTTATTAAAGTCAAGATATACCTCATCTACTGCATCCCCCCTATCCACAGGGCTTGTTACGCTATCAAAGAAAGCTATCAGGTTGATTTGACATGATTTGTTCTTGACAAATCCATGCTGACTGTTACTTATCACCTTATTATCTTCTAGATGTTTGTAAATTGGTTGATTAATTATTTGCTCCATTATCTTTCCGAGTACATAAATTAAGCTGACAGGTCAGTAATTCCCTGGGTTGTCTTTATTTCCCTTTTTATAGATTGGCACTATATTCTCTGCTTCATATTTGTTCTTATTCCCTTAACTTCACTGACCCTCTGACTGTGGCAGTTCCTCTTGTTTGGTTCTATTATTCTCTTGCACATAACACAGTAAGTTTTCGATCACAAACACTGCATCAATTATGGCACCAGGAGGACCTTGAATCTCTAATCTTGCTTTTCCACCAACCACTTTTTCCAATATGGATACACCGAAACGCTGCAGATGAGAAAGTTCTGCATGCTCTCTTTTGCTAAGGTTAAAAATGTGATTGTTTTCTATAACAATAAGGTGACTTTCCTGGACTTGCATTATGTCTTCAATCCATATTTTTGCTGCTTCCAGTTTTTCATAGCAGTTGCCAATAAGTTCAATGGCTGGTCCAATTTTTTTATTCTCTATTTCAGCTTGTCTGTCAGAGTGTGACCCTGTAAGAAGTACAGTTTATACAAGTGCAATCTGTAGACTGAAAAGTTCACAAGTGTTGTTACAAATCTCTATATGCAGCCTTGAGACTCTGCAGCTCAAGGAACCTTACTGTCTTTCTGGTACGTTCAGAATGGGGATATTATGACAGGCACTAAGGGGTAGATTTTTAAAGATACAAATGGCAGTTGGGTGTCTAACTCTCATTAACTTTCAATTTTGCATTTGAAAGTCCCCCCGCAAGGGCCTAATTCTCATTGATTTAAGTGGGACCAGGATTTGCCCCTAGTAATAATTAATAAATACAGTTCCAATCCAGATGTATAAACATCATTCTACTTTGAAGTCAAATTAAACGGTAGCTGTTCTTCTGGGAACCATTTAAAAACTTGTTCTTCATTTTCATGTTTCCCCACATTCCTCTAATGGGTGGTTGAAGCAGAAGTTGCTATTTCAGGAGATACTGGAGATAATGAAATTAAATATTTACACAGACTGAAAATGTTAATGTTGCTTTTAAGTCTCTAGTTAAAACAGTTTTTGTGTTAAGAGAATACACTGTAGTTCTAGGGGAAAAATGAAAGAGAGGACACTGTCCTACTTACAAAGAAGCCCTTTTATTAAATCTCTTCTGGTGTTTGGCTCTGGATAAATGAAGTACCTTTTGCATTTTAACTACATCTGTGTTCTCCCTGTTTTTTTTTTTTTAAGGAGGATGTAAACCATTGCTAAAATCAATGTGTTTCACTCACACTGGCTTTGGATTGGCTAGCTAGAATATGTTTTAAATGACAACAATCTCAGCTTGATATAAAGAGTCCACTGATGGAAATGGTAATGGGCTGGAGTGCTGCCCACAATAATTTGAACAAAGGAGACACAACACAAATAAAACCCCCCTGCCTACAAGAAGGGAAGGAATGTTACCCATGACACCATCCTCACCTTCCTTGAACTGAAATTTTACCCTTTGGCACCAGGGGCCTAATCACATGAAGTACTTTGGGCCATCAACTCCCACTGATTGCAGTTGGTAGCAATGGCCCTAACCAAAGGTTGAACAAAACTGTACTGCTTATTTAAAGTGGTAACTAAAGACAGGGCACTGCCTTCTGCAGTTGCAGGTTTTTACTGTGTTAGTTAAACATATACAATAAGCTCTGGAACTCTGTAGTAGCTAAAATGCACTCAGCCAGGGTCCCCCAAAGTTTAATATATTTTTTTTTAACGTTAAAGTCAGGTGCACTAAACTTCTGGGCTTGTCAAACTCTGAGAAAAAAAAAACAACAACTTTCATCACCACCAGGCTGAATAGGGACAGCTGTGTTCATGTCCTCTCAGCAGCTGGCCTCTGATAAAGCTGTCTATTATAACCTAGCCGGGTTTTCTCTCAAATCAACTAATGCTGATGATTTTCACAGGACCCTTTTCAGATTAATTAGAAACCACAACACAGGGCACAGTTCAGCCCTGGATTATGTCTGCTTCCAACAGCATAACCCAGAGATATGCACCTTCCCTCCCTCCGTCCGAGGTGGGGTGTCGCAGGGGGTGAATCAAGCCCCACCATACCTAAAAGACGGTTACTCACCTTTGTAACTGTTGTTCTTCGAGATGTGTTGCTCATATCCATTCCAGTTAGGTGTGCGCACCGCGCATGCACGTTTGTCGGAAGATTTTTACCCTAGCAACTCCAGTGGGTCGGCAGGTCGCCCCCTGGAGTGGCGCCGCTATAGTGCCTGATATATACCCCTGCCGACCCAACCGCTCCTCAGTTCCTTCTTACCGCCCGTGTTGGTCGTTGGAACAGTGGAGCGCAGCTTAGCTGACCTCCGCTTCCCTAGCTACTCGTAGTTCTTGTGTATTTAGATAGATAGTTATAATCCTTTTTTATATATATATTTATCTATACTTATGCGTTTTTTTCTTTGCTAGCATAGTTAGTTTAACCATAGTTAGCGGGGTTCGGGGAGTAGCCCCTCCCCGCAACCAGTGCCGGAGCCCATGCCCGGCTCACCGGTTCTTAGTCCATGCTTGGCCGGCCTCCGGCCGTTGCTGACAGGAGATCCAA
>NC_133774.1:122918533-122938789 GCF_003597395.2 Chelonoidis abingdonii
TCACATAACTTGAAGCCGGACGCACGGGGCATCCCCTGAGCCCAGACGACTAAATTGGAAAACTATTAATATTGGAAGAACTGTACTATTAAGGCTAACTAAGAAGCTGAAGCAAAGCTGGGGCACGAAGTTCCAATTACCTTCACTAGTGGCAAGAAGGAATTGAGGGTGGGGGAGTGCGCAGCTCCCCTTAGAGCGATATAGAGGTGCCACTCCAGGGGTCGCAGCATGTCCCCCCCCGTAAAGGTACTACTAAGGGAAAAACTTCCGCCTCAGTGCACGTGGAGAAGCACGCACACACTACGCGGAATACACATAAGCATCACTCGAAGAAGAAGTACGAGCTCATCTAAATATGGATAACACACATACAAGATCATAGGACTGGAAGGACCTCAAGAGGTCATCTAGTCCGTCCCCTCCACTCATGGCAGGACTAAGTATATCTAGACAAGGGTCCCAACGGGTTGCCCATGGTGGCATCTAAATGCACCGCGTCCTGGCCGGGCGTCGAGCATCCGGCATTCAGTGGCATTTTGGTGGATGCTTCCACCCCGCCATGGTCCTTTGTCTGGCGCTGGCCAGACAAAAAGCGTTGGCGACCACTTATCTAGATCATCCATTACAGGTGTTGGTCTTAACTTGATCTTAAAAATCTCCAATGATGGAGGTTCCACAACCTCCCTAGGCAATTTATTCCAGTGCTTAATCCACTGACAGAAAGTTTTTCCAATGTCACCTAAACCCTTTGCTGCAGTTTAAGCCCATTGCTTCTTGTACTACCTTCAGAGGTTAAGAAGGACAATTTCTCTCTCCTCCTTGTAACAACCTTTTATATACTTGAAAAACTGTTATCGCCCCTCTCAGTTTCTCCTTTCCAGACTTAACAAACAATTAACAAGATTGACTAAACTTCAATCTTCCCTCATAGGTCATGTTTTCTACACCTTTAATCATTTTGTTGCTTCTCTGGATTTTCCAGTTTGTCCACATTTCCGAAATGTGGTGCCCAGAACTGGAGCAATACTCCAGTTGAGGCCTAATCAGCACTGAGTAGAGCGAAAAATTACTTCTTGTGTCTTGCTTACAACACTCCTGCTAATGCATCCCAGAATGATTTTGCTTTTTTTGCAACGTGTTTAGACTGTTTGATTCATTTAGCTTATGGTTCACTATGATCCCCCAAATCTCTTTTTGCAGTACTCCTTCCTAGGCAGTCATTTCCCATTTTGTATGTGTGCAACTGTTGTTCCTTCCTAAATGAGTACTTTGCATTTGTCCTTATTGAATTTCACCCTGTTTACTTCAGACCATTTCTCCAGTTTGTCAGGATATTTTGAATTTTAATCCTATTCCTCCAAAGCACTTGCAACCCCTCCAGCTTGGTATCGTCCGAAACTTTATAAGTGTACTCTCTATGCCATATCTAAGTCGCCTGATGAAGTATTGAACAGAACTGGACCCCAAACTGATCCCTGCAGACCCATTCTGTTATGCCCTCCAGCATGACTGTGAACCACTGATAACTACCTCTCTGGGAATGACTTTCCAACTTCTATGCACCCACTCAGAGTAGCTCCATTAGACATGCATTTCCCCAGTTCATTTATGAGAAGGTCATGCGAGATAGTATCAAAAGTTTTATTTAATCAAGATATACCTCATCTACTGCATCCCCCCTATCCACAGGGCTGTTACGCTATCAAAGAAGCTATCCAGGTTTGTTTGACATGATTTGTTCTTGACAATCCATGCTGATGTTTACTTATCACCTTATTATTCTCTAGAGTTTGTAAATTGGTTGATTAATTATTCTCCATTACTTTCCGAGTACATAAATTAAGCTGACAGGTCAGTAATTCCTGGGTTGTCTTTATTTTCCTTTTTATAGATTGGCACTATATTCTCTGCTTCATATTTGTTCTTATTCCCTTAACTCACTGACCCTCTGACTGTGGCATTCCTTTGTTTGGTTTATTATTCTCTTGCACATAACACAGTAAGTTTTCGATCACAACACTCATCAATTATGGCACCAGGAGGACCTTGAATCTCTAATCTTGCTTTTCCACCAACCACTTTTTCCAATATGGATACACCGAAAACGCTGCAGATGAGAAAGTTCTGCATGCTCTCTTTTGCTAGGTTAAAATGTGATTGTTTCTATAACAATAAGGTGACTTCCTGGGCTTGCATTATGTCTTCAATCCATATTTTTGCTGCTTCCAGTTTTCATAGCAGTTGCCAAAGTTCAATGGCTTGGTTCCAATTTTTTATTCTCTATTTAGCTTGTCTGTCAGAGTGTGACCTGTAACGAAGTCAGTTATACAAGTGCAATCTGTAGACTGAAAAGTTCACAAGTGTTGTTACAAAATCTCTATATGCAGCCTTGAGACTCGCAGCTCAAGGAACCTTACTGTCTTTCTGGTACGTTCAGAATGGGGTATTATGACAGGCACTAAGGGTAATTTTTAAAGAACAAATGCAGTTGGGTGTCTAACTCTCATTAACTTTCAATTTTGCATTTTGAAAGTCCCCCGCAAGGGCCTAATTCTCATTGATTTTAAGTGACCAGATTTGCCCCTAGTAATAATTAATAAATACAGTTTCCAATCCAGATGTATAAACATCATTCTCTTTGAAGTCAAATTAAACGGTAGCTGTTCTTCTGGGAACCATTTTAAAACTTGTTCTTCATTTTCATGTTTCCCCACATTCCTCTAATGGGTGGTTGAAGCAGAAGTTGCTATTTCAGGAGATACTGGAGATAATGAAATTAAACATTACACCAGACTGAAATGTTAATGTTGCTTTTAAGTCTCTAGTTAAAAAGTTTTTGTGTTAAGAGATTACACTGTAGTCTAGGGGAAAAATGAAAGAGAGGACCACTGTCTACTTACAAAAAGCCTTTTATTAAATCTTTCTTTGGTGTTGGCTCTGGATAAATGAGTACCTTTTGCATTTTAACTACATCTGTGTTCTCCCTGTTTTTTTTTTTTAAGGAGGATGTAAACCATGCTAAATCAATGTGTTTCACTCACACTGGCTGTTGGATGGCTAGCTAGAATATGTTTTAAATGACAACAATCTAGCTTGATATAAAGAGTCCACTGATGGAAATGGTAATGGGTGGAGTGCTGCCCACAAATTTGAAAAAGGAGACACAACACAAAAAAACCCCCCTGCCTACAAGAAGGGGAAGGAATGTACCCCAGACACCATCCTCACCTCCTTGAACTGAAATTTACCCTTTGGCACCAGGGGCCTAATCACATGAAGTACTTTGGGCATCAACTCCCACTGATTGCAGTTGGTAGCAATGGCCCTAACCAAAGGTGAACAAAACTGTACTGCTTATTTAAAGTGGTAACTAAAGACAGGGCACTGCCTTCTGCAGTTGCAGGTTTTTACTGTGTAGTTTAACATATACAATAAGCTCTGGAACTCTGAGTAGCTAAAATGCACTCAGCCAGGGTCCCCAAAGTTTAATATATTTTTTTTAACGTTAAAGTCAGGTGCACTAAACTTCTGGGCTTGTCAACTCTGAGAAAAAAAAAACAACAACTTTCATCACCACCAGGCTGAATAGGGACAGCTGTTGTTCATTCCTCTCAGCAGCTGGCCTCTGATAAAGCTGTCATTATAACCTAGCCGGGTTTTCTCTCAAATCAACTAATGCTGATGATTTTCACAGGACCCTTTTCAGATTAATTAGAAACCACAACACAGGGCACAGTTCAGCCCTGGATTATGTCTGCTTCCAACAGCATAACCCAGAGATATTGCACTTCCTCCCTCCGTCCGAGGTGGGTGTGTCGCAGGGGGTGAATCAAGCCCCACCATACCTAAAAGACGGTTACTCACCTTTGTAACTGTTGTTCTCGAGATGTGTTGCTCATATCCATTCCAGTTAGGTGTGCACACCGCGCATGCCGTTTGTCGGAAGTTTTTACCCTAGCAACTCCAGTGGTCGGCAGGTCGCCCCTGGATGGCGCGCGCTATAGTGCCTGTATAACCCATGCCTGGCACTACCGCTCCTCAGTTCCTCTGCCGGCTACTCGACAGTGGGGAAGGAGAGCGGGTGTGGAAGGATATGAGCAATACATCTCAAAGAACAACAGTTACAAACGTGAGTAACCAATCTTTTCTTCTTCGAGTGATTGCTCATAATCCATTCCAGTTAGGTGATTCCCAAGCCTTACCTAGGCGGTGGGTCAGAGAGAGATGTCGCAGAGTGCAACACAGCGGAGCGAAGGCTGCATCATCCTAGATTGCTGAACCAGGGCGTAGTGGGAGAAGTTATGGACAGAAGACCAGGTCGCTGCCCGGCAGATTTCCTGAATGGCACATGAGCAAGAAAGCAGCTGATGAGGCTTGAGCCCTGGTGGAGTGCGCAGTCACATGGCCCGAGGGTGTGTGCGCCAAGTCATAACAGGCGCGGATGCAGGACGTTACCCACGAGGAAATCCTCTGTGAGGAGATGGGTAACCCCTTGACACGTTCAGCCACCGCAACAAAGAGTTGGGGGGTTTTGCGGAATGGCTTAGTTCGCTCTATGTAAAGGCAAGCGCCCTACGGACGTCCAGTGAGGTGTAGAGTGTAGCTGCTGCTCCCTGCGAGTCGAATGGGGTTTTGGGAAGAAGACAGGTAGGAAGATCTCCTGGTTAACATGGAAAACCGATACCACCTTGGGGAGAAAGGCTGGGTGTGGCCTCAGCTGCACCTTGTCCCCGTGGAACACAGTATACGGGGGGTCTACCGTGAGGACCCGAAGCTCCGAGACCCGTCTCGCTGATGTGATGGCCACCAGGAAAGCAGTTTTCCATGAGAGGTAGAGAAGGGAGCAAGTCGCTAATGGTTCAAATGGAGGGGACATGAGCCTGGTCAGAACCAGGTTAAGGTCCCACGTAGGGGCAGGGCAGCGAACCTGGGGGTAGAGACGCTCCAAGCCCTTAAGGAATCTAGTCATCATAGGGTGAGAGAACACTGAGCGGCCATCCTCCCCGGATGAAAGGTGGAGATGGCGCTAGGTGAACCCGGAGAGATGATATCGCTAGGCCCTGTTGCTTGAGGGACCAGATGTAGTCTAAGATATTAGCAATGGAGACCTTGGTGGGCAGGAAGTTCCGTTCCGCGCACCAGCAGGTGAAACACTTCTATTTGGCCGAATACGTCGCTCTAGTGGAAGGCTTCCTGCTGCCCAGGAGCACCTGCCACACTGGGGTAGAGCAACGGAGCTCAGATCGGGTCAGCCACTCAAGAGCCACGCCGTGAGGTGGAGCGATTGAAGGTCCGGGTGATGGAGCTTGCCGTGGTCCTAAGTGATCAGGTCCACATGAGGGGGGAGAGGGACAGGGTCGGCTATGGAAAGGTCCAGCAGCATGGAGTACCAGTGCTGCCGGGGCCACGCTGGAGCTATCACGATCAAGCGGGCCTTGTCCCTGCGCACCTTCAATAGGACCTTGTGGACGAGCGGAAACGGTGGAAAGGCATAGAGCAGGTGCATCATCCACGGAACAAGGAAGGCGTCCGCCACCAAACCTGGTGAGAGGCCTTGAAAGGAGCAGAACATCTGGCATTTCCTGTTCTCACGGGATGTGAAGAGGTCCATTCGGGGAAACCCCCACCTCCGGAAGAGCGAAAGAGCAACGTCCGGGCGAAGGGACCATTCGTGGGAAAGGAAGGACCTGCTGAGATGATCCGCCAGCGTGTTTCGAACCCCCGGGAGAAAGGACGCGATGAGGTGAATAGAATGGGCTATACAGAAGTCCCAAAGCCATAAGGTCTCTTGACACAGGGGAGAGGATCTCGTGCCACCCTGCTTGTTTATATAATATATGGTAGTCGTGTTGTCGGTGAATACTGAGACACAACGGCCCTGCAGATGCTGACGGAACGTCTGACAAGCAAGGCGGACCGCTCTCAACTCCTGGATGTTGATGTGGAGGGCTAGCTTGCGAGGTGACCACAGGCCTTGGGTTTGCAGGAGCCCGAGGTGAGCCCCCCAACCCAGGGAGGAGGCATCTGTTGTCAGGGACATCGAGGGTTGGGACGGATGGAACGGGAGCCCCACACACACCACGGAAGGGTCCAGCCACCACTGGAGGGAGTCTAAGATGTCCTGGGGAATGGTGACAATCATGTCGATAGGATCTCTGGCCGGACGGTATTGTGCGTTGAGCCAGGACTGGAGGGGTCTTAGGCGAAGCCTTGCGTAGTTCGTTACGAACATGCAGGCTGCCACGTGGCCCAGGAGGGTAAGGCAGGTGCGCACCGAGGTCAGGGGCACTGCTTGCAGTCTCCGTATGATGGCTGCCATAGTTTGGAACCTCGACAGAGGCAGAGAGGCTTTGACAAGAGTGGAGTCCAGGGTGGCGCCGATAAACTCTATCCTCTGTGTGGGGATTAGCATCGATTTCTCCACATTGATCATTAGACCTAGGCTTAAGAAAAGGTTCTTGACAATGCGGATGTGACTGAGGACTTGCGCCTCGGAAGTCCCCCGGATAAGCCAGTCGTCTAGGTATCGGAATATGTGTATACGACTGCGGCGAAGGTGGGTGACGACTACAGCCATACACTTGGTGAACACTCTTGGGGCTGTAGATAGGCCAAACGGGAGGACCACGAATTGGAAATGTTGCCGGTTGACCATGAACCGGAGGAACCTCCTGTGTGGTGGGAAGATGGCTATATGGAAGTAGGCATCTTGCATGTTGAGGGCGGCATACCAGTCTCCAGGATCCAGGGATGGGATAATGGTCCCCAGGGATACCATATGGAACTCCAACTTTACTAGGTATCTGTTGAGTTCCCTCAGATCGAGAATAGGTCTGAGACCTCCCTTCGCCTTGGGGATTAGAAAGTAGCGGGAATAAAACCCCTTGCCCCGCTCTAGCTCGGGAACCTCCTCTATGGCTCCTTTGGCGAGGAGCACTTGCACCTCCTGTAGGAGGAGTTGCTCATGAGAGGGGTCCCTGAAGAGGGACGAGGGAGGGTTTGAAACAAATTGCAGGTGATATCCAAGTTCCAACGTGTGTAAGACCCAGCGGTCCGATGTTAGCTGGGACCACGCAGGGAGGAAAAGGGAAAGACGGTTGGAAAAAGGAGGGGACGGATCCATCAACGAAACTGGTACAATGCCCTTGGGCGCACCTTCAAAAGGAAGGTTTCGGCCCGGAAGAAGACTTGGAGGGGTTCTGGTTCTGGCCTCCTTGGTTGCTGGATTGTCTGTGGTGACCATTCCTGCCTTGCCGTCTGGCGAAGTCTTGCCTCTGCCGGGTTGGGGGTAAGGCCGGTGTTGTTGCTGTGTCCGGAAGGGTCTGTGCTGGGTTACGGGTGTATGCATTCCTAGGGAGTGCATAATGACCCTATTGTCTTTTAGGCTTTGCAGCCTAGGGTCAGTTTTGTCAGAAAACAGGCCTTGGCCTTCAAATGGGAGGTCTTGAATGGTATACTGGAGTTCTGGGCGGAGGCCGGAGACCTGCAACCACGAGATATGGCGCATAGTAACTCCAGATGCCAGAGTGCGTGCAGCTGAGTCCGCGGTGTCTAGGGAGGCCTGTAGGGAAGTTCTCGCGACCTTTTTGCCCTCGTCGAGGATCACGGAGAACTCCTGGCGTGCTTCCTGAGGGAGCAGCTCCTTAAATTTGTCCGCTGCGGCCCAGGTGTTATAGCTGCAGCGGCTAAGGAGGGCCTGCTGATTGGAGACGCGGAGTTGGAGGGCCACCGCAGAGTAGACCTTTCGGCCGAGTAAGTCCATGCGTCTCATCTCTTTGGATTTTGGGGCCGAGGCCTGCTGACCATGTCGTTCCCTCTCGTTCACAGATTGGACAACGAGGGAACAAGGGGGAGGGTGGACATACAAGTATTCATACCCCTTTGAGGGGACCATGTATTTACGTTCCACCCCTCGTGCAGCGGGGGGAACAGAAGCCGGAGACTGCCAGATGGTAGTGGCGTTAGCTTGAATGGTTTTAATAAACGGAAGGGCAACCCTAGTGGGGGCATCCGCTGACAATATGTCCACCACTGGATCTTGTATCTCCGAGACCTCCTCGGCCTGCAGGTTCATGTTCTGTTCAACACACCTGAGGAGGTCCTGGTGTGCCCTAAGGTCAAGCGGAGGCGGGCTGGTAGATGATGTTCCAGCCACAGCCTCGTCCGGGGAGGATGAAGAGGAGAGACCTGGGAGGAGCGGGTCTGCGGAGGGCTCTGCCTGAAGAACTGCGTCCGACTCCGCAGGGGGCTCGGGGTCCTGAGGCTGGGACAACCTTTCCTCCATGGGAGGGGGAGAAGGACGGGAAATCGTGGCCTCAGGGACCCTGTGTTCTGAGACATTGGAACGTGAGGAACCCGGCTGAAGGCCTTGGGCTTGATGGTACGCCCAAGGCGTCCAGAACCCCCACTGCTGCGGTCCATGCTCTTGAGGCTGGGGTTCGTGGAACAAGGTAGCAGGTACGTCTGTGTCCGGGGCATATAGGCTATCCGCCTGAGAGGACACAGATGGCTGGCGGGACGGCTGGGGGGGTGCTGAACGAGGCTGGTATGGGTCCTCATCCCCGTTGGTGGAGACCTCCTCGGTGCCGGAGACTGGTACCGGGAATCATAACGGTGCCGAGATCGTGACCGGGATCTGCCACCAGCTCGGTGCCGGGAGGTCGACCGGGATCGGGAACGCCAACGGCACGAGCGGCTGCGGGAGTCTCGGTGCCGGTAGTGATGACTAGAACCGGAGCGGTGCTGAGAGTACCGGGAGGTGGATCTGTGCCGCGAGTACGACCGGTACCGCCGTGGTGAGCGGTGCCGGGACTGCGAGCGGCGCCTTGATCGAGATCTTCCACGGGACCTGGAGCAGTGCTGGGACCTAGGTGGAGATCGGTGCTGGCCCGCCGATTCCAGGGACGGAGGTCTCATGGCTGCAGGCTTGCCTCTAGACTGAAGAACTCGCACCGGCGGTGCCAGGAGTTGAGGCAGAGCAGACTCGGTCATCGTAATAAGGTCCCTGGCCGAAGAGAATGTTTCTGGCGTAGAGGGGACCGTCAGCTTGACCACGGGTCTCACTGAGGAGCTCTCCAAGACCGGACTTGACGGACCTCTTGGGGCCAGAGTCAATGGTATCACTGGCGTCGGGACTGCGGCAGGAGTCGGTGCCGGGCGGTCCGCAAAAGCCTGCTTTGCAGGAGTAGAGGAAGCTGATGTTCTTCGGTCGGGACCCTGCGCCAGGGAAGGCTGGTGCCGAGGCGTCTTCGCGGTGCCGGCGCGATCCGGTGCCGGAGTGGTGTCGGCACTCGGTGCCGAGGAAGGTGGGTTAAGAGCCGCCTCCATAAGGACAGTCTTTAAACGATGGTCTCTCTCCCTCTTGGTCCGCGGCTTAAAGGCCTTACAAATGCGGCACTTCTCAGATTCGTGCGATTCTCCCAGGCACTTTAGGCAGGCGTCGTGGGGATCGCTCTTGGGCATCGGCTTTTTACAGGCCGAGCACGGCTTGAATCCCGGCGAACCGGGCATGAGCCCGGACACCGGGTGCGTGGAAGGGCTAGAGCCTGAACCCGCTGAACTATATACAATAACTGATTGACAGCTATGAACTAATTACTCTATACACTAACGATAACTATATACAATGAGTGAACAAGGAGAAGCTAGGTACGTGGAGGACAGCTATGCCGCGCTCCACAGTTCCAACAACCGACACGGTGGTAAGAAGGAATTGAGGAGCGGACGGGCCGGCAGGGGTATATATCAGGCGCCATAGCAGCGCCACTCCAGGGGGCGACCTGCCGACCCACCGGAGTTGCTAGGGTAAAAATCTTCCAATGAACGTGCATGCGCGGCGCGCACACCTAACTGGAATGGATATGAGCAATCACTCGAAGAAGAACAAAGGGTTCTGTTGGTCTTTCTCTTGATCTGAAATGTTTAAAGTTTATTTTTGTTCACTGGATCAGTGACAATTAACTAGGCTGAGGAGAGAACTGGTTAGATAATTTCATGGCCACTAACTAGACTTGTAGTCAGTTTACACAAGGGTGAT
The DNA here is from genome assembly GCF_003597395.2 of Chelonoidis abingdonii. Lineage (NCBI taxonomy): Eukaryota > Metazoa > Chordata > Testudines > Testudinidae > Chelonoidis > Chelonoidis abingdonii. Next base: position 122,928,570 of record NC_133774.1, read on the forward strand.
TAAAACTTGTGCTTCAGGATCAGAAAGGAACTCCTCTTGCTTCAGAAAAGGCACTGCACAATTATTGGAGCCCAGAAGGGTCATCTTCCTTTGAAGCATCAACTACCCAAAGATTGGTAGGGGGAGCAAGGACCTGAGCCTGGTATGACAAGTCCTGTTTGCATAAGCTGGAAAAAAGGTGCCAAAGCACAACAGTTAGAACCTTCTATGTCAACAATTTATCATATCCTTAAATAGAAGGAACTGGGATAAAGATGATTGATTTGAGAGAATAATTGATAACTGTGATAGTTTGGCTTCCTCCAGTCTGTATCCACAGTTAAGAAATCCTCCTTTTGAGCTACCAAACCCTAAGATCAGTTCTATTCTCAGCATCTCACACATAACCCCTGATAACATTAGGGTGAATGACATGGGTCTTTCAAGGGACAAAAGACTGCAAAGTAGATGAAGAACTGAATAGTTAGCTCAACAGTTAGATTTTTGTTTACATGAATGAGAATCTGATAAAAGTCAAAAGCGGTCTAATTAAATATTATTAGAACACTAAAAGAAGTTCTGCAAAACACAGCTTTAGAAGAGGTAACACATTTTCCCCATTATACCCAAACCAGTCTTGTTGTTTTCTCCCTCTTATCACCCAGTTTGACACGCAATGAAACAGAATAAAAAATTAAATGCAGAGCTCTTGTGTGATAGCTTCACCTCCAGATAATAGATAATTATTAGGAGAATATAATTTTCAGAACCTTATTCACCCTTTCTGCTTCTTACTTACGCAAATCATCACTTTTGTTGCATTCCATGTCTTCTATCAGTTTGTTTTTTGCTGATTCAAACTTGGTTTGAAAAGCCTTGAAAAAGAAAGATTTAGAATCAGTTCACAGCTAGCTATGTATCAAACCACTAACAAATGAACAGAGTCTGTCTCTCCAGATTTCTGTTAGGTAAGCAATTTTAGTCAGTCTTCTTTCACACAGAGCCTAATGCTGGTTTCTTGTGCCAAGCCTGGTTCCGGGGTTTTGTACAGGGACATGGATGGTATCCTCTCCAATTCCATCTGCAGGTAGTATGTGGGGAACTCAGGCAGCCAGGCTATGGCAGCTATTTCAGCTTATGGGCAGGAGTAGAGGCTGCCCATTGCTCTCTTTTGCTTGCAGTTTTATGCTGATGGATCCGTGCTGTGCATAGATGCACTGACTATCCCCCTACCTAACTCACAGTCACAAAGTTCCTCTCCATAGCCTCATGTGGAAAGCACTGTTCTGTGCTGTGCAGTAGGTTTGGGCTTCCTGCAGACTGGCATCCCTGAGCAGTGAAAATACAACATTCATGTTGTTTTTTAGCCTCGAAGGCCTTTGGCGGGGAGAGGACAGGCTTTGGGACATCAGTGAAACAACTGGCAGTGTGAGCATGTGGTCCAGGGGAACAGAGAGACAAATGATAACCAAATATAATTTGTCAGAGTTCTGGCATATGGAAAAATGATAAAAATCATCTTCAGACAATACCAAGAAAAGTACATTGTAAATTAATACTACATTAGAAAATAAGATTTTACACTGAACTATACTGACAAAAAGGTGAAGAAGCAGGTCTACAGCATAGATGAAAAAAAGTAAATTAATTAAACTTGGAAATTCTTATTGTAAACACTTCTAAAACTGAGGGGCAACTTCAGAGTTTACAAGCAAGATGCTGTAAGTTACCTGTCAATAAGTCGGTGTAAGTTGGTTTATTTGAACCTAGGAGTCAAAATTAATGTAACCTATATATCAATGGCATGGAAGAGATGGTGTATGGAAGGAAGAAGGAGTCAGGTATGGCTACCCCTTTTTTCTATCCTTCAGCACGTAAGTTACACTCAGACTCCCTTACGCTCAGTTACTGACACCACATTACACTTCACACCTGAATTTGGTCCTGAGTACGATTCAATTGTCCATGTTAGCCTTTCAGAGCAGAAACAAGAGAATAAATGTTGCCTTTTTTGCCAGTCCACATGCTATTGCTCTGTATGTTTCTTTTGCTACAGTATACAGGTTCACTCCTCACCTGCTGAAGTCAGTGGGAGCTTTAGGTTCAAGAGAACAGGATCAAATCTTATATTTTTATAATATATGGATATCTAAAACAGCCATATATAAATCACCTGGTCCAAATTCTCTGCTGGCATAAACTAATACAGTTCCATTGAAATCACCAACAGAGAATTTGGCCTCCTGTCTACAGCCTTTTCTACCATGGAAGGCCAAGCCCTTTGTGACAATACATTGCTACAGGAGATGATGTGACAGAATTTGCTAAATGTATTTCCCGTGAATAACTTCAGTAGAAAGTCCACACTAAGTGGGGAGCAGCACCTTCACTGTATACTCCCTACCAGCTCCAAGACATATACCAGAGGCTTGCTATCTATTTTTACAAATGTTATGTCTAGTTTGGTATATGAAGTACTTTAGCTTGTAGCAATACACAGAAACTTTCTTCATGAATATTGTGGTTTCTTCTACTTATAGTTAATGCTAAATGTTTTACCTTAAAGGCATAACTGTCATTTGGATTGATCACAAAATACACATCTGTCTTCTTCCAAGGATGTTCCTTTGCAAAGCTTAAAACTTCATCGATCATAATATCTGCCACTTCATCATTTGGCAAATTTAACACTCCAGTCCCAATTGCAGGGAAGGAAATTGAGGGAAGTTGATACTCCTGAATCTTAAGCAAACATCTTGACATTGCAGTTTTTAGTCCCTGCAGGAAAAAAGAGAGAGTTTTTAGACTTCACTTTACTTTTTGACCTGAAAGAGAAGTGAAAATCCATTGTAGCTGAATGTCACCTTGCGTGAATCACTGCTGCTTTGTGAGGACCATACTATGTGGAGCACAGACTTGCAGGCAAGATTGTATCCTTTTGTCAATATGAATTTCTCACAATATGGAGGAAGTTTTTGTAGCTCAAATAGAAATTCCTTCTGAAGAGATAGGCCTGCTTTTTCTAGAATTGCTCTTGAAAGGTTTCCTCTTGAGAGATCATCATTCATGACCACAGAATTAACAATGACTGCAGTCTGGAAGAAAAGAACACACACGCTCTCAGTATATTTTATTTCAGCTAAATGCATATTTTACCTGCACTGCAGTCAGATCCCCACTTCAAATGTACCTGTGCAGCTGGTGAAGTTTTTCCTTATTAAAACCTCCACCCCACCCAGACACTTCCCCTTTTAAGGTACATCTTCACTGCATGCTTCTTTCGGCAGCATGTAGAACACATACCAGAATTACTCCCCTCCCCCCAGCCCATAACTTGCAGTGTAGCTGGTGAGGCGTGTAGACTAGTACAAAACATAGTTGAAGGGTGTGGATATGTACCCAAGCACATCCCTTACATGCTTTCTACTCACCCAAGCTGTGCCTCCCTATCTACACTGGTATTTTTAGTTGCAGAAGCTTTTCCCCTCTGTCTCCGCCTGCCAGAGCCTTTCGTTGACAGGAGTAGCTACGCACTGCAGCAGGTGTTGGATACAACAGGCTTTTCAGTGTGGCACACAGCTACACGTAGCCTACATGCCACTGACAATGATGCGTAGTGTAGATGTAGCCTTAGAGCAGTAAGCACTGCCAGCCACACTAATAGTCCTCACCATCTTGTGTACTCAGGAGGAATTGCAAAATTATGTCTGCCTTCTGTGCAGGAGCACTATGGGAGGATGGAAATCTCTGAGCTTTCTCCTTCTGCCCATCACGTACTCCCTAGGGCTGCTGTAATTTGGAACTGAATTTGTGAAATGTAAAACTTTTGCTTATGGTATTTTGACCACAGAAATAATGAGTTGAACCTTAGCTTGATTGTTTAAGAGTAAGTAAAAATACAAGGCTCTAGGCTATACCCATTCAGCTGCTCGGAAGGAATATAACTTTTTATAGTCAGCTGATAGAATTTCTTCCCCATCGAAGAAATTCCCTTTATTTCCACATCTATAAAAACAAACTTCATAACGAGTCAAGATGTTTCTTTAACACACAAGGTATGGAATATTCTGAAAAATACAGTATTTGTTAGAAACAGGCTATCATTAAAGCTGTGATGCAGCTTCCAGTCTAATCACCCTTTTTGGTTTGCCCAGAACTAGGATTGCCATATTTTTTACCAGATTTTCCAGTTAGAATAAGTGAAATAAGTCTATTTAAATCACATTCTGGTTAAAGATGATATTTACATTGTTTTTAGAAAATATCTTCAACTGCTGCAGTATATGCTGAATGCCTCAATAGTGAGAGAGGAGCATTCATCCCATTCCAGAAATAAAAAAAAAAGCAGGATCATAGAATCATAGGATTGGAAGGGACCTTGAGAGATCATCTAGTCCAGTCCCCTGCACTCATGGCAGAACTGAGTATTATCTAGACCATCCCTGGCAGGTGTTTGTCTAACCTGCTCTTAAAAATCTCCAATGAGGGAGATTCCACAACCTCCCTCGGCAATTTATTCCAGCGCTTAACCACCCTGACAGGAAGTTTTTCCTAATGTCCAACCTAAACCCCCTTTGCTGCAATTTAATCCCATTGCTTCTTGTCCTAGACACAAAGGTTAAGAAGAACAATTCTTCTCCCTCCTCCTTGTCACAACCTTTTATGTACTTGAAAACCGTTATGTCCCCTCTCAGTCTTCTCCTTTCCAGACTAAACAAACCCAATTTTTGCAATCTTCCCTCATAGGTCATATTTTCTAGACCAGGGGTTGGCAACCTTTCAGAAGTGCTGTGCTGAGTCTTCATTTATTCACTCTAATTTAAGGTTTCGCATGCCAGTAATACATTTTAACATTTTTAGAAGCTCTCTTTCTCTAAGTCTATAATATATAACTAAACTATTGTTGTATGCAAAGTAAATAAGGTTTTAAAAATGTTTAAGAGGCTTCATTTAAAATTAAATTAAAATGCAGAGCCCCCTGGACCGGTGGCCAGGACCAAAGCAATGTGAGTGCCACTGAAAATCAGCTTGCGTGCCGCTTTCGGCATCTGTGCCATAGGTTGCCTACCCCTGTTCTAGACCTTTAATCACTTTTGTTGCTCGTCTCTGGACTTTCTCCAACTTGTCCACATCTTTTCTGAAACGTGGTGTCCAGAACAGGACACAATATTCCAGCTGAGGCCTAATCAGTGCAGAGTAGAATGGAAGAATTACTTCTCGTGTCTTGCTTACAACACTTTTGCCTGATGCGAAAGGAGCTAGGAGAGTAAACTTCTAGGGGATACATGAAAAAAAAAGGTAACTATTAAAATATTACATAAAAAAAGTAAATGTTAATGTCCTGGTTCTAATGGGGGACTTCAATCACTTTGACATCTGCTGGGAGAGCAATACAGTGGTGCACAGACAATCCAGGAAGTTTTTGGAGAGTGTTGGGGACAACTTCCTGGTACAAGTACTGGAGGAATCAACCAGGGGCCGTTCTCCTCTTGACCTGCTGCTTACAAACAGGGAAGAATTGGTAGGGGAAGTAGAAGTGGGTGGCAACCTGGGCAGCAGTGACCATGAGATGGTTGAGTTCAGGATCCTCACAAAAGGAAGAAAGGAGAGTAGCTAATATGAGGGGGGAAGGAGTTCAGGAAAGCTGGCTGTATTTTAAAGAAGCCTTATTGAGGGCACAGGAACAAACCATCCCGATGTGCAGAAAGAATAGCAAATATGGCAGGTAACCAGCTTGGTTCAGTGAGCTTAAACACAAAAAGGAAGTTTGCAAGAAGTGGAAACGAGGTCAGATGACTAGGGAGGAGTATAAAAATATTTCTCGAGCATGCAGGGATGTAATCAGGAAGGTCAAAACACAACTGGAGTTGCAGCTAGCAAGGTATGTGAAGGGTAACAAGCAGGATTTCTACAGGTATGTTAGCAACAAGAAAAATGTCAGGGAAAGTGTGTGACCCTTACTGAATGGGGGAGGCAACCTAGTGACAGATGATGTGGAAAAAGCTGAAGTACTCAATGCTTTTTTTGCCTCAGTCTTCACAGACAAGGTCAGCTCCACACTGCTGTCCTGGGCAACGCAGTATGGGGAGGAGGTGAGCAGCCTTCAGTGGTGAACAAACAGGTTAAGAACTATTCAGAAAAGCTGGACATACACAAATCCATGGGTCCAGATCTAATGCATCTGAGGGTTCTACAGGAGTTGGCTGATGTGATTGCAGAGCTATTGGCCATTATCTTTGAAAACTCGTGACAATCGGGGGAGATGCTGGATGATTGGAAAAAGGCAAATATAGTGCCCATCTTTAAAAAAGGGAAGAAGGAGAAACCGGGGAACTACAGATCGGTCAGTGTCATCTCAGTTCCTGGAAAAATCATGGAGCATGTCCTCAAGGAAACCATTTTGAAGCACTTGAACGATAGGAAGGTGATCAGAACAGTCAACATGGATTCACCAAAGGCAAGTCATGCCTGACCAACCTGATTGCCTTCTATGATGAGATAAGTGGCTCTGTGGATATGGGGAAAGCAGTGGACATGATATATCTTGACTTTAGCCAAGCTTTTGATACAGTCTCCCACAGTATTCTTGCCAGCAAGTTAAAAAAGTATGGCTTGGATGAATGGACTATAAGATGGATAGAAAGCTGGCTAGATTGTCGGGCTCAATGTGTAGTGTTCAATGGCTCGATGTCTAGTTGGCAGCCGGTATCAAGTCAAGTGCCCCAAGCGTCAGTCCTGGGGCCAGTTTTGTTCAACATCTTTTTTAATGATCTTTATGATGGGATAGATTGCACCCTCAGCAAGTTCTGACACTAAGCTGGGGGGAGAGGTAGATATGCTGGAGGATAGGGATAGGGTCCAGAGTGACCTAGACAAGTTGGAGGATTGGGCCAAAAGAAATCTGATGAGGTTCAACAAGGACAAGTTCAGAGTCTTGCACTTAGGATAGAAGAATCCCATGCACTGCTACAGGCTGGGGACCAACTGGCTAAGCAGCAGTTCTGCAGAAAAGGACCTCGAGGTTACAGTGGATGAGATGCTGCATATGAGTCAGCAATGTGCCCTTGTTGCGAAGAAGGCTAACAGCATATTGGGCTGCATTAGTACAAGCACTGCCATCAGATTGAGGGAAGTGATTATTCCCCTCTATTCGGCACTGGTGAGGCCACATCTGTAGTATTGCATCCAGTTTTGGACCCCCCACTACAGAAAAGATGTGGACAAATTGGAGAGAATCCAGCGTAGGGCAATGAAAATGATTAGGGAGCTGGGGCACATGACTTATGAGTAGAGTCTGAGGGGAACTGGGCTTGTTTAGTCTTCAGAAGAGAAGAGTGAGGGAGGATTTGATAGCAGCTTTCAACTACCTGAAGGGGGATTCCAAAGAGGATGGAGCTCAACTGTTCTCAGTGGTGGCAGATGACAGAACAAGGAGCAATGGTCTCAAATTGCAATGTGAGAGGTCTAAGTTGGATAGTAGGAAACACTATTTCACTAGGAGGGTGGTGAAGCGCTGGAATGGGTTACCTAGGGAGCTGGTCATCCTTAGAGGTTTTTAAGATCCGGCTTGACAAAGCCCTAGCTGGGATGATTTAGTTGGTGTTGGTCCTTTTTTGAGCAGGGGATTGGACTAGATGACCTCCTGAGGTCTCTTCCAACCCTAATCTTCTATGATAACTTTATTCTATCGACTGTCCTGACTCTTTTGTTTTCTCCTATTCTCTCATAACAGAGCTCACTCACACTTTTCATAACTCAAGAGTCATATTATAAGAAGATACCTGTGCATATAATGTATTGGCCCACTGATTCTAATATTGGGTAGCTAGAGGCAAGAGGACAAGATGCACATTTACTGGATCAATACAACATGCCTTCTAATCTTACTGTCCAATCCTGCAAGGTGCTGGGATGCAACTCCATGCTCAACACTTCACAAGATCAGGGCCTTCATGCTCCACCATGAAGACTTACTTGCTGATCTTCAATATGTCCTCTTATGATGTGTAGGCAAAGACCATTGATTGTGATGGAATCTGGAAGACACTTTGCTGAAGCTGGTGGAGTCTCCTGAAGTGAGTTGATGTCACTCCTGCCCAGCAACTCTTCACAGGCCTTTTTCACTGCTGCAACTGTGGGCTCAGCAACGTTCACCAAGTGGATTTCTTTGAACCAGTCAAATAATGGAGCTAGCTCAACAAAATTCTTTATAGTCCGTACGATCACATGAGCACATAAATCTAGTGGGAAGCCAAAAATTCCTGAGCTTACTGCAGGGATTGCAACAGACTTTATATTATTCTCTGGAGCATTAACATATTTCAGGACATTTATAATGGCTGTCTCAAGCATGTGACAACATCTCTCACTTTCATTTGCAGACCATCTTGGACCTACTGTGTGGATAACTTTCTTACAAGAAAGCCTGCCTCCACCTGTCACTGCAATTTGGCCAGTGGTGAGTGGTCCATGGCGATCGATATAACATTTACTCTCTTGCTTAATTTCTGGCCCACCAACTTTCACCAGGGCAAGAGCAAGGCCTCCAATATGGTCCAGATGTTCATTGGCTGCATTCACCAAAGCATCAGCATTATGTCTTGTCATATCATTCATCCAAACAGATATTTCAATTCCTTCCTTCAGGCTTTTCCTGTATACTTCAAGGGGACATCTTATACTCTTAAGGAGAGACATGCAACCAAACTTCTTTTCAGTGAGGTCACATAGACAGCTCTCTCTTCTTGTGAGGATTTCATAAACTTCCTTACTGATGGGAATTGTTAAGCTCTCCTCTGTATCCTTGCTGGACACTAGATAGAGAAATGCAGTAATCCAATGTAAAAAGCATTTTTAATGCAGACCATATTTTAAAGCTTTCAATCATTTTTAAAATTGAGTTGGGACGATAAAGGAAAATTACTTACTGATCATTCTTTTTGTCATAGTTTTCTCTTCTCCTATTCTACCTTAGAGACACAGCAAGGACAGACAGTTTTTGGCTCCCTTTACCAGTAAAGCAAGAAGGCAAAGGCCTTACAAGTGAGAGCTTCCTTATAGAAGCCCCAATTTGGGCCAGTTCTTGCCCATGTCAGCTGCCATGACTAACTCTCCTCTCACTTAGCCAGGCCTTTGTCTCCTAAATCAATCTGCAGCCTATGAGGACTCTGTTGTATGGGCCAGGTTACACTTACAGCCTCACCTTTGTTCCAATCAGATGCCATTCCCTGACTTCCCAGGATGAACTCTTCTTCCTTCCTCTGTCCGTGTTGGACTTCCTATCTCGACTGTGGGTCATCCCATATCTCATTCTTTCAGGCCTTTTCTCTTTCCCTCCCTCCTTCCAATCCAATCCACATCACCACTGATGTGAATTTCAGAGGCGTGGGGAACCCATTTTGATTGTGAGGAACAGAAAAGGCTCAGCATCAATATTCTAGAGCTGCCAGATATCCACCTCATCCTACAAACCTGTAAACACTTGATTTTCCAGTCCCATGTTCTCACTCAATAAGCTCACTCTTTAGTTCTGCAGCTTCTCAGAGGCCCTTCCTTTTTGCCAACAGCAGAGAGCCCACATTCTCCCTACACATTTTAACTTTAAGCAGCACTGTAGGAGAAGAAAATGGACCACCATCTCATTTCACATAAGCCCCCAAATAGCTGTCAGATCAACAATATTTTTTTAACACAGCCCACTGGGAGTAAATCTCAACTAGCAACATAGAACTGCAAAGCACTTTACATTACACCATTACAAATCCCCTGAGTTATATAATCCTCTGTATTGGTAGATTTCTATAGAACTACATAGAGGAGATCTCTTGTTAACTTGTTTGTGGCAGTGTAAATCCTTACAATTTGCACGAGTTTACCATACTTTTCAGCTGAGCTACTGTATCTATTTCTCCCCTCAGTTGTAGTCTAAAAATAGACTGTTCGGCACCTCATTGTTACTAAGGTACACTGAATTTAAGCTGTTTTTCATCCTGGCACTTTTTCTTTAGCATACCTGTACTGTACTTTTACAGGTGTCATGGTATAATTCCCCACTCTGAACCTTAGCGTTCAAAAGATGGGGTACCAGCATAAGCTCAATTACCAGCTTAATACCTGTAGTGCTGCCACTAACCAGGAATTCCAGTGCCGGGTACACTCTGGTCCCCCCAAAACCTTGCCTGGGGAACCCCAAGACCCAGATCCTCTGGATCTTAACACAAGGAAAGTAAACCCTTTCCCCC
>NC_133774.1:122939606-122946576 GCF_003597395.2 Chelonoidis abingdonii
TTCAAGTATCAGAGGGGTAGCTGTGTTAGTCTGGATCTGTAAAAGCAGCAAAGAGTCCTGTGGCACCTTATAGACTAACAGACGTATTGGAGCATGAGCTTTCATGGGTAAGTACCCACTTCGTTGGATGCATGTGATGAAGTGGGTATTCACCCACAAAAGCTCATGCTCCAATACGTCTGTTAGTCTATAAGGTGCCACAGGACTCTTTGCTGCTTAAACATAAAATTGACATCCTCGTCTGGGTCATACATTTTGGTTTGCTTTCAACTAAACCACGTGCATGCTTTCAAGTGTACTTATTTTAGCTGCAGTGAGATTTCAGCTCAAAGAAGAAGGGAATAAATTCATAAATTCTAATCTGCTCCATAACATGAAAAGAAAGCTTACCTGAATTGTAATACTCCTTAGGGGGGTCTGGTGGTGAGATTCTGGCTTCATAATTCACATGGCTTGATTCCAAAGAAAATACATCTGAATCACTCTGTTTTAAGAATGAGGAACTATCTGCACTCTCTATTCCCACATTTTTCATAAAAGGAAGGTACTGCTGACCATTTATATCAAGGTCTGTCTCATCAAAGCAACTGACCTGTCCACAATAAGACAGTGAAGATGTTAACATGCTCTGTCTCTCACTTGATCTCGAAGGAGAACAAGACTCATTTTTGTAATAATCTAAGCACTGACTTGTGCTGTTCTCTACGTTATCAAGCAACTTTGAATAGTGATAATCTCCTTGAATATTAGAGAGCAAAGACTTGGAAAACGAAGCCTGAGGAAAGGTCATGTTGAAGCAGCTCCATTGTTCTTGGGGTGATATGGTTTTCTTGGGTGATTTTGGAGGAGTGGAAGAATTTAGGTTGTACAAAGAAGTGATGTCACAAAAATGCTGAAATGAAAGAAAACAGACTTAAGGAATGTTTACGGTACTATTGAACACTATAAAATCCAAATATGAAAAGAAGTTAAATTAGTTTTCAAGATCCTAAGACATAGATTATATTTTTCTGTCTGTCAAAAAGAAAAAGTTACCATAGCTGACATTTCTCTGCTGGCCTTCCTGAACTAACGGGGCATGGAGCATTTCATGCTATGAGAAGATTTAATGGAGAGGGGAGAACCAGATGAAAAGAAGACAATGTAAAAGGAAAAAGGTGAGGAAACATTTCATTGTAAAAAGCCGCAAAATTAAGATTAACATTAAAGTAAACAAAGGCTCTAGGTAATAAAAGACACTTGGTTCTGAACACGCCAGAGAGAAAGTTGATGGCTAGGGTGTACATTGCCCCTCTTGAGTAGCAGTTTTAGAAGCCTCCAACATTGATGTAAAGGGGACCCAATTCAATGGTTAAGTATTAGTACATATGCCAATTCAGATATGAATAAAAAATACTCTAAAGCAGTAAGGACTAATGCATCTGGCAAGCAATGAAAAACTGTAACTTAGTTATCTGATTAGGTTGTAAAATTATATTAGGAAATATAAACATATAGCCTCAGAAAGCATTCAGTAAAGCCTTATTTATTACACAGACAGCTGGACTGCTAGTAAAATATATAAATTCACTATGCCCAACCTTTAAAACTTTTTCTGGAACCTCAGGCAGGAGTTCCTGAAGTTGGTCAAAAGTTGCCAACAACAGCCACTTCAGTGAAGACCCCTTCTTTAACAGGAGCTGAGCTACTAGGGGGTTTATAGATGGAAAAGTAAGCAAGCACTTCTCTGCCTGGGAGGGAAAAAAGTCACTGTCAGCTTCCGAAATGATCCATTTGGGACATTCAGCTTGTTCTGTTATTAGAAGGTAAAGAGAATATCATCTTTACATAATCTCTGGGCACAGAATCTGTCACATAACCACAATTCTGAGCAGGTAGGACTTGTATACACCACCTAAACATCTATAAATAGAATATCTTTCTAGAGGGGGAACAAATTATGCACAACTGTATGGGTATATAGGAAGATGAAAATAACTGCTCTATACCTAATGTTGACAAAAATGATCCGTTTAATCTGAATTTTCAACACACATCCCAAACTTTTCTAAAAAATTTACTTTGGACCTAAAAAGTCACATGTTTACTCTCAGGTTAGAATAGATCTCCCCCCCTCCCCCCAAGTTCAAGGGAAACTGCCCAAGCTGTGTACTGTACTCTACATAAGACCTTTTGTTTTCAGGTTTTATTTGTCTTAAAAATTTCTGGGAAGTTAGGGGGAAGTGAGGGATGCCTGGTACGCACAGGAGGCAGCAGTTGGGGGGTCTGGGCTGCCAGGATCCATCTGCCTGTCCATCTCGCTCCCCAACTCAGCAGAAGTAGATGGGCCACACTGAAGGGCTGGAGTCAGGAGGTGGCTCTGCCCGGCAGGAAAGCAGATGGGGACTATTACCCAGCTCCCCTGCTCATCATGCTCCCCCACTACACACTGCACTACCTGGCAGGGAGCCACCTGATAGGAGAGCCCCCTTCAGCTGCAGGGGCTCAGCTCCCTTCCCATCTTGTCATCTCACTTCCCCATGCAGACAGGCTCATCCAGCATGTAAATATCTATACATCAATTATCCAACGAGTAAATAAACAAATGTTTACAATCTTGGGCTCAATACTGCAAGCACGTGACTAGTCCCATTGACTTTAATGAGATAAATTACATACACAAAGTTAAGCATGTGTTTAGCTGCTATGTTGGCTCGGAATCAAAGTGTTCAGAACCCTGCAGGATTCGGCCATTGTTCCGTAATCTGGCCCAGTTTATTAAGCTTTTAGAATTTGGTGCACAGGATTATAGTGTCACAATAAACAGGATAGGGCGACCAGACAGAAAATGTGAAAAATTGGGATGGGGGTGGGGGGTAATAGGAGCCTATATAAAAAAAGACCCTACAGTCAAGGCATCTGGTCACCCTAAAACAGGATGAGTCTTTTCCAACTGAGATATTCAGATTGATTTGCTCCCTGGGATATTCTACTGCCTCTTAACTCTGAGGATGAATACCTGTTCCAGCACAGCTGCCCCTGAAAGCACTCAGAAATGAAAATTCCATCTACTTGTGCCTGTATGGATGATTCAGGCCCATTGTGTTTATATTTGACAACAAAACAATAGAAAACGCGAATAATGAAAACAACCTAGCATTTTAAATATCTTACAAACAGTAGGAGAACTGCTATAGGTAGTACAAAGACAAACAAACCTCAGATGGCAAGATAGAAAGCCAGGATTTGTCCAACCATTCACGAGGATTTGTTTTAGAAGACATCAGAATGTTGTCAGCAATCTGACGAATTAACAATGCTATCTCTTCAACCCCTGGCACAAGAGCTACCTAAAGTAATTTAAAATACTTTAGCTCAAAGTTTATACTTAAGAGTAAAAGGTTGTATTCACAATGGTCTGCAGCAGGAAAGAAACTAGAAAACTTAAAGATGGTCCTGAAACCAAAGGCCTATAGTCATTATAATTGTTCCATGCAAGTGATATGGAGGGCGGTAACCTCTATCTTCAGCTCCACACACTGACTCTGGATTACTCAAACTCTGTGTAGGTAAAATTAATTCCACTACAACACCTTTTAGATATGATGAAGTATGTAGCTATAACAATACTCCCTTTCAAAAAAGGTAATTCTTGTGAGCCTAAATTTGATATGTTATAGTAAAGGTGTAATAAGTTCCAGGAATTCAGGGTATTTAGCATTTTGAATGCCTAAGTAATTTCCTAGTGAATTACTGAACACACACATTGAACTGTACAAGGATTGACCTTCAAATATGTCATTTCCCTACAGCTAATTTGACTAGGATAACTTTGCATGAGATTTTAATGTATATGTGACAGTAAATCACCTTATCTTTGCAATTTATTTTATGTATTTGTATCAGCTAGTCACACATACCAACTTGATGAATCATAAAAACTTTCCCCTCTTTTTTTAATTTCTACTATTCCAAATATCAGTAAAAATTTTATAGATTTTTTTTATAAACTTTCTTCTTAGTATAGAATGGATAAAATTTCTTCGTAGTACACTCCTCTCCCCCAATTATAAAGTTTGCTAGTGAAATGACACCAGCAGAGAAAACTTTTTTTCTCTTTTAAAACAATAGATTTGTCTCTTAAGAATCTTGCAAATCACCTTCTTTAGTATCTTTTTACAAATAGTGACATTAACTTTGACTTGTGAATCAAAATGCAGAACCCACATCACACTACAAAAAAGGATAATACACCTGGGTTCACATACACAATAATGGACTGATAAAATTATGATATTTTTTCAGTATTTTGACCTCTAGTGGTAAAACACAGCTATTTCTGATTCTTAGTCTGAGTCCTATTCAAAGTCCACTGAAATCAATCCAAGCCTCATTCAATGGCAATGATCAGGCTCCAACACCTCATTTGAATCAGGTATTTAAATTTCAACTATTTCATAAGTTTGATTTTGTGTACATGCTTTATCAAATGTTTTGGTAATGGGGTGGAGGTGGTTTTATGATACTGAAGGTAAAAGTAGACTTATAGTCATCTTTACTAAAGAAATTACCTTCACTTCAAAGTCTTCTGATTTCTGTGAAAATGGAACCAAAGCAGCATAAATTAAGGATAGATGATGCAGAGTCTTTCCTGTGAGGCTGTACCTGAAACAGAGTTGCATTATACTCACTATAAATACACTATACAAGGGGCAGCTTTAGCTTGGGTTCAATTACACCTACAGAAATCATGAAACTAAGGGTGCCGAACCTGAGTGGCACTTTGACCTCGTGTGCCAGGTCATATCACCTGGAATGGGGCGCCAGGCCCAGGCCCAGGCCCAGACCCAGAGGACTGGGGCTGTTGCTGTGGGGTGAGTGAGGGGCAGGCTTGCTCGGCAGCTATCGCCCTTACCTCTGGGGTTCTCACCGCTGCACTGGGCTGAGATTCAAGTTGTGGTGTTGCTGTGGGTGTTTATTGGATTATTATCCAATATTATGCTTCCTAATTTTGTTCTTACCAGTAGAGTATTGTTGAAGTAATGTATAAATGATAGATCATGCTCTCTTTGTATTTATTTTTTGTTTTGTTTCATACTGCAATTACACTAGAGTTATTGAATCAGGAGGTTGCATCTGCCACTGCACTATACATTAGAGATATTTGATAGCTGCATATAATATTTTCAAAACAGACAAATTCTTCTGTAACTATGTAGTTTACCTACCAGAATACTGAATATTAACTAAAGCTCTGTGAACATTAATTAACAAATAGCTCCAAGCAGCAACCGGAATGCAGCTGAATCATTCAACCGAAGAGGCTGCATTGTGAGGGAGAAAAATGATGTCAGTCTTCAATGCACAGTCAGTGCTATGAGGCAACAGTTCTGGAAGGGAACTCAGTTAATAAGGGAAAGAGCGCAGAGAGGAGATAGCCAGTGCAGGGAGAATTTACTGCTTACCATTAGCTTACAGGAGAAGGCTTATGGGAAGAAAATGGTGGTTACATGAGACAGCAGAATCAGAGATTCAGGTACTACTTATGAACGAGGCAGAGCTTCTGGAGCAAAAGCAGAAGGGTCGCTGGCAATGATTAACAGATTTGGAGAATACATACATAGCTGCCAGGATATAATATCGATACCATGATTAACGGACATGCACTTGTAGGACATTAGTTTATTTTAGCCCATTACAATGCACGGTTCCAATGGTTATTGTTGTCAAGCCAGTATTGTCTCCAGATATGTTGATTTTTACTTTTTTAATATCAAAGGATATCTGATCTAAGTATTAACTGCTCAGAAAAGTAAATTTATTTTTAAAACTGAATGGTTTCTCTCTTGAACATGACCAAAAATAATTTAAAAACTCAAAATGCCATGTTTTGACCCTTTAGGGTACCAAGAAATTAATTGCTATGTAAATAAGTCTACCGAGTCCCAAGATAAAAGTGTGGCAACATAGAAATTGAGTGAAAAGTCCAATGCAAATTGGAAACAGACTGGAAGTTGTGTATGTACCTATTTATACTGTTGTAAAAAAGTGCATGACTTGCAATTACATTTTAATATTTGGTTAAGTTACTTTGTTCTAGTAAATTATTTCACTCTGCTTTAGAACATCATGCTAGTAGAATGAATGTTTAACTTACTCTGAATTCAGTCTCTCTCTGGAATACAAAATGATCCAACAGCAACTGTATTGGAGTGATAGTGCCATCAGTCTTAATAAGATATCATCAGAGGATTTCTCATAATTCAGTTCTTCCAAAGTCTACCGCAAAATTAGCACAAAAAAGGTAAAAACAACTGAATATATTTACAAGGCTGCTGTAAGATTGAAAATGTGCATCACTGTAATGTAAACTTTACAATTGAGAAGGAATCTTATTAAGTGGATAAAGCTCACTGGACTGGAAGCCAGGAGACCTAGATTCTATTCTGATTTTTATTCTGTGTGAACTTTGGCAAGTCTTTTGACCTCACCATGCCTCAGTTTTCTCCTTTGTAAAATAGGGATATTTATGTACTGCACTGGTTTGGTCTTAGACTTACTGAGAACTATAAAAGTGCAAATTATTATTATTAATCTTTACCTTAATCAATTTATATGTATTACACTGTGGATGTATTGGATTTATAAAGTACAAAGTGGTTAAAAAAAGACGGTTACTCACCTTTGTAACTGTTGTTCTTCGAGATGTGTTGCTCATATTCATTCCAAGTAGGTGTGCGCGCGCCGCGTGCACGTTCGTCGGAAGAATTTTCCCCTAGCAACACCCGGCGGGTCGGCAGGCGCCCCCTGGCGTGGCGCCTTTGCGGCACCGTATATATGCCCCTGCCGACCCGGCCGCTCCTCAGTTCCTTCTTGCCGGCTACTCCGACAGTGGGGAAGGAGGGCGGGTGTGGAATGAATATGAGCAACACATCTCGAAGAACAACAGTTACAAAGGTGAGTAACCGTCTTTTCTTCTTCGAGTGCTTGC
>NC_133774.1:122951351-122954580 GCF_003597395.2 Chelonoidis abingdonii
TTGCTAGGGGAAAATTCTTCCGACGAACGTGCACGTGGCGCGCGCACACCTACTTGGAATGAATATGAGCAAGCACTCGAAGAAGAACTACACTGTAGGAGGGTGTAGATGTGTTCTGTTTTCAATATTAATATGTGATTTTACACTCAATTTATCTTGCAATATCAGTTCTTCTAGCTGCAGAGTTTCAGTTGTACACTTATAGATGAATAAACATAAGGAATTTTAATAACAAAGTGCATACGATCATGTTCAGTTGTTCAAACCTTAGTGTAGACCAAATTCTTCTCTACCTAAGTACGTATATCTTGTTGACATGAAAGGAATTAACATGGATATCAAAGAGAGGATATAGTCATCTATAACTTGAATTGTTCACAAAATATTTTCAATTATACAACCCCTTTTTCAAGTGTGGGGTCTTTTAATAATAAATATTCTATATTATCAAAATCACTTCAGGGATTTTAGAACAGAACTGACAAAATGGATAATGCAGGCAGTTTTGCAGGTATTCTGTCATCAAGCATAAGTGTAGAAAGAAGATACAATACAAGATCAATCAGTAAATACCTCAATGACATAAAGAGAATTTTGGATTCATTCAACTCTGGGATAACTTCTGGGATGAGAAGCAATTAGGATCTGAAACGGTCATCCTAAGGAGGGGGTTAAGAGGAACAACAAAAATGGCTAGATGGCTGGAGAGACTGGTTTACAAGGAAAGATTAAGAGATGTAACTGAGTGCGGAATTTGACCATGTTGGTCTAATTTTGTACCTCAATAATTATGGCAGTGCGTTCATCTATTGTTATCACGACATAGCGTTCTGTACCTCCAAAGAGCTGTAATGATTCACTGCAACTTCTCTCAACGAAAGTAATATTGTACCTACAGAATTCACAAACTGTCAGTAAATTTCATTTAAGTGAAATGATGAAATCTTCCTAAAAGGAGAGGAATGTTGTTTTGATGTCCTTTTATTTAATTCTTCAACTCCAATTACATGGATTTTTTATTTCTTGATCTCTTGTGAACCCCCAACTATACTTCAATTAAGACATATATCCAAAGGTCAAAAATCAATATAGTGAGACTTAAATATGTCAATATTTATTCTGTTAGGTTTAATTCCACATTCATTTAATATTACCTTGATGTACTGCCACAGTCTGCACAGAAGGTTGCAGTTCCATGAAGCAACATTATGTAAAGCAGAAACTGGTATTTATAAGTCAGCAAAACATTCTGATGTTGAAATTTGCAGTGTAGCAAAGTCAATCCTTTTAACTTCTTGTTGAGAAGCTATAGTTGTATTACATTGCTTCTGACAACTAAAAAAGATTTTAGCAACATGCTACCCTGATTATTAGCCAATCCTTCCTCATTTAGGGCCATAGCCCTCTTCTCTGTCACTGTGCAGCACAGAGAGACTGAAAGGAGTGAAATTCCTCTCTAATGGCCCTCAAATTGCCAGAGTGAGGGTCCAGATATTCTGTATGTGACTGGTGACCTGCTGTGAAATTCCAGAATTCTTTGCTGATCCCTTTGATGGTTCCACAATTTCAAGGAAATTTAAGTAAAAAGCACTGACTGGGACCCTGGCTACTCTGCCCACAGTCAGGCTGAGCACAAACCAGAGCTCAGGGCTAAGAAGAACTCATTAAGTAAATTATTAAATTTTTAAATACTGAAATTAAAAATGTTGTTTTTGGACTGTTAAGTTGTTATTAAGAACAAGCTGGAAACTGTTTTGCCATTCTTCTTCATTGTGCCTCACAGTTAGTATCAAACCTGGCAATGCTTTTCAGGAAGATGGCCACCACTAGCACTAGGTTTAAAAGGGCAAATTGTAATTAAACTCTTCACAGAAACATACTTCACAATTCTTTTCCATAATGAAGAGTGCTGTTTACTCTGTGAACCTTTAGATTGTTGGGGAAAACAAAATGGATATTGTTTCTGTTAAAGAGAATAACAACACACCTGTGCCATGCACTATTTTCAAACCTTCAGAATTTTATTATTGTAAAGGTGTTTAAACAAATTGAAGGTGCTAGTACTCATTCAGGATTATGTAAATACCAAGTTGAGTCACAGGATTTAAGAACATAAGAATATAAGAATGGCCATGTTGGGTCAGACCAAAGGTCCATCTAGCCCAGTATCCTGTCTTCTGACAGTGGTCAATGCCAGAGCGAATGAACAGGCAGGTTATCATCAAGTGATCCATTCCCTGTCACTCATTCCCAGCTTCTGGCAAACAGAGGCTAGGGATGCCATCCCTGACCAGCCTGGCTAATAGCCATTGATGAACCTATCCTCCATGAATTTATCTAGTTCTTTTTTTCAGTTTAAAGTAGAAGGGATCACCAGATGATACAGTCTGATCTCCTGTTTATCACAGGCCACTAAAACAACCCCACTTCTGCCCTCTCCCAGTAATCACCCACCAAGACAACAACCAGAATTAGATCAAATTATAACAGCCCTAATGAGACTAAACTCTTTGCATGCCACAGGGAGAGAAAACAAAGTTTGAACATCCAAAACAGTTTTTGACTTTGCTAACTTGTAAAATAGCATTAGAAAAATTGGTAGCACCAGAAAAATGGAACATTTTTGTCTTCTAATATTTAGGGTAGTCCTGGTAATTAAAAAAAAAAAAAAAGCAAAATACTTTTATGAAAACTTTTTTTAAAAAAAGTACTCCTGGGCAGCACCCAAGCATGACATATTTAAGCTCAAAGGTGATTTTCTGAGAAAGTTATAGGATTGAAATAAGAATTTGGAATAAAAGCACTATTTCTCTATTAACATCCCAAATATTAATATCAGTAGGCCAAATTCTGCTCTGATTCACGGCCATGTAACACCATTGACTTCAATAAGCCATGAATGTGATTGCTAAATTTGTCTTGTAGTCTTCACTATGATGATAACACTGTAATTGCTAAATGGAGAGATACCCTCATCAACCAACAAGGTGATAAGTGCATTGGAAAAACCTAAAATAAACAGACTTGATTAAATTCAGGGGCCTCATTTCAGAAAAATTCTAGGGGAAGAAAAATTGTGTCAGCATATTGTCCCTCATTTGCTAAGGGAGCAATGTGAGCAGTTGCCTTCCCCAGAGGTGTTTGCCTCCTGATTTTTCATAGGTTATGGCTCCCTTTGGCTCCCACTGACTTTTCAGATATAATATAATCAGATATAATGTCTACTAGG
>NC_133774.1:122981156-122991415 GCF_003597395.2 Chelonoidis abingdonii
TAACTACAAAATTAACTATCAACTAGAGATGAGAAACGGGTGAAACGCTAGGGAAGTGGAGGTCAGCTAAGCCGCACTCCACTGTTCCAACAACCGACACGGGCGGTAAGAAGGAACTGAGGAGCGGACGGGTCGGCAGGGGTATATAGGTGGTGCCGCAAGGGTGCCACGCCAGGGGGCGCCTGCCGACCCGCCGGGTGTTGCTAGGGGAAAATTCTTCCGACGAACGTGCACGCGGCGCGCGCACACCTACTTGGAATGGATATGAGCAAGCACTCGAAGAAGTGTCAGTTGTTTAAAGGATAATTTAAAAACTGATTTTATCCTTTCTGTATTAGAAATGTTTTATTATTTTTATTAAATACTTCACCACCTCCAGTAATCTGCATTAGGTCTTCATATTTCCTGCTATCACCTTTCATTTCAGGCATGAGCTAACAAGTTAGGAGAGTCTCTACAACCTCAACTGGAAAGGGTTGGGGGGTCTTGAAAATTAGCTTTTCATGTTGCATCATCAGTACTATGACATTGCTCATTTATATCTCCTTTTTTCCCTGGGGATTCTTCACATCAGTGATTGCAGTAGGACTACTTACACTTAGAGTTACTACTTAACTACTGTACTTAATTGTTGATTTGGATCGGTCCAGAATGTTCATCACCCTGCAGAATGAAGCACATAGGCCCAAATCATGAAATACTTACCCAAGCCTTCGGCAAAACTCACTTTGAAATTAACAGGAATTTCTCTGACGTTAATTCTGAATAAAGATCGTAAGGTTTGGGCCACAAAAATTATGAATTAACTCACCTGGTTATGACATTGTGCTCTAACAGAACTCCTTTTTTCTCAGGATTCAAAACCATGGCTTTTAAACCTGTTTAAAAAGAATTAAACGTCAAGAGACTGGACCAGATCTTCTGCAGGTATAAATTGACATATAGTGAAAAACAGCAAACATGGGCTGAATCAGGAAATTATAACCTCAGGGGTGCTGCCCTGGAAGACAGTTCTGTACCTGAGGCAGTCATCAGTAATCTCGCCTTTCACTAGGCTGACAAGCTGTGACCCTGCTCATACTGAAAACCTTGTACATTTAGGCCCAGGAGGGGGTAAATTCTGGAGTCCTGTTGGTAAGTCAAGAGCAGGCATGTTACTTAGCTAAGTAATATTTCTAATTAACTTAAAATGAGTGAGGAACAACTAATGGGAAAGCAGTGGGTTTTTTTTCCCCTGGCATTTTTTAATTTTATATATGACAGAAAATACAACAGAAAGAGATGTAGTTAACAGGTTGCAGAGGATGGAGAACATAATATAAATGTCCTCAGAAGGTTGATGAGAAAATCAGATTGATCTATGTTTCTAAGCCATTTAATAAATAGATATAAAAGAGAGAATATTTATTATCATTATTTATAGTGTTGCAAATACACCCACCATTTATAAAACACTTTAGATACAGGGTCCCTGGTCCTAAAAAGTATGCAATCTAATCTTAATACAAAACACAAAAGAATAATTCAACACAAGGTGGCGCAGATATGCTGTTGGTGAGGCGATGAACCAAGAAAGACATCAAATGAAAAACAGGGATTTAAGGATGGATTTGAAGGAAGAGAGGGGTGAGCTTGACAGGCTGTTCTGATCATAAAAAGTATCAGGAATGAAGGCCTGGAGACAGGAGTGGCAGGAGATAATGGAAGCAAAAAGGCGACTTTACACAGAAGTATGGAAAGAGGAGCAGTATAAGATGAGATGCTCTGATAATTTGGAAATCTATGTGTACAAACGTGAATTCTGGCTGATAGTATGAAGTGTTATGAAAATGAAAGTGCTATGAAAACTGCATTTCTGTAGGTATCTTTACCAAGTAGCAAACTCCAGTTTGAAGGTGCAGCCTTTTGCTTTCTCCATAGTCTGTTTGCTTCCATGTTGGGCTGAAATTCAAAAGGTTGGGGGCAAAAAATTAACAAAGGACAGTTGTTTATGTTACATGGAATAGGAATAATATCAAAATGGAATAGCTCTAACAAGAGACTGGCTTCCTACCAGATGAACTGGCTTAGCAGGGGAGAGGTTGCCTGAGAATGAATTTACCTGGAACAAGTTTGTGATCACCTGTTGATGCTGGGATGGTATAGGTCATCTGATAAAAGGGCTAACAGCTGTAAAAAGGGAGGTACTGATCCGTCTGGGTTTTTAGCCATTTTTTTCCAGCTCAAGAGGAGAAAGAAGCAGCTCAGCAAGTAAGAGCCTGAATGAGGCAGGAGCGCCTATCTGATTTCTGAGTCCACCTGGTCACCCAAGGGATGGGTGAGCTAGTAAAGGGTATTGTGTGAGACTCTGGGCAAAGTATCTGTGTGTGTTACCTCAGGCCTCCTGAGAGAGTTAAATGGTAAACCAGAAGACTACATTTTGGGGTGGGATTCTAGAAGAGGGTGTGTTTCAGCTGGACTCAGCACTGAGCTTGGGGACTAGGCAGCTGGGTAGCGGGTTCCACTTCTCAGGAGAAGATGGTAGACAAAGGGTCTGTGCCCTGGAATAAGCCTAGGAACCCCAAAGATTGGGAAAGTGGATGGACTCTATTCAGGCTCTGGGAGGCTTAAAAGACAGCTGGGTCCTTTCACAGCAATCTAGTGAGTAACCTTGAGGGAGAACTTGAGTGGGATCTGTGACAGATGCACAGAAAGATGTAAGCAAGTGGAGTGGAGCACAGGCTTGATGTTACCTTTCTCATCTTCTAAAGATTTGCACAAAAGAGCAACATTTACCTTCTGCTGCACTAAGAGTTTTAGTGATGGCAGCTTTTTCATGATCAGAGTCCATTCTTGTTATGATTAGTACCTGATGTAAGACAAGTAAAATAAATTAACATTTTAATTTTTTTCTGTCTACACAACTTTTCCTGGAACAATACATGAAATATAGTATTCATTTTTTGCTGTCTGCTGAATCTATGTTTCCTAAAGGATAATTGTGTGCTTACTACTAAAAGATATTAGAAGAGCGTTACTATGAAAGGAGATGCAGTATCAGGAATAAAGATATTCTAGAAAAAAACTCTCACAGCTGAGAATTAATACACACAGAAAAGAATTAACACACACAGAAAGAAAATAAGAAAGAAAATAAACTGTTTAAAGGCAATATTTAAACTGCTGTCACAGAACTGAATTCCTACTGCAGCACCAGATAGACCATCATAGGGAGGAGATTTTCAGGCCAATCCCATACTCCATTCAAAGGTAAAACTCACATTAAAGATATTTGGAGTTTTGCTTGTGCTATAACAATGTGCTGGAGGGGGCTTTTAGGGGCTCCTGGTAGCTTCTTGTTAAAATTATAGGATCACCAAACTGAAAAGCTATTTGGAAAGATTTCCATGACCATAATGGAACTCACTAAATAACTTATGTGTGAGGCTCATTAAACCCTGCTGATAACCAAAGTCTTTTACTTTCAAATGGATCAGATTACACCCAAGGGCAGGTATTTTTAAAAGATTCTCCCATGGGAGGAGATATTCAACCTTGTCTCCCAACCCAAATGAAACAAAATGAACCATGTGCTATACGTACGATCAATATGCTCAGAATAACTTTCAGGAATAAACTAAAAAGACTTGACAAGTACACAACCAGAGGAAACACTATACATTCAGCTCTACACAGGATTATCCTAGTAGATTAATGCCATGAATCTACTAGGCACTGTCTGGGTACACTTTATGGACATGATGTTTTAGAAGTCATCAACTGCCTCCATTTTTGTGGGCCCAATTCTGCAGCAAAATTAAATATGAGAGCAAGTGGTAGTATTTACATGTCCAACTTTATGATTTATGGATCCAGTGAGGTAGTTGCATGTGTAAATGTTATCACTGTGCTAAATGCTGTCATAGCAGAAATATTAGAGGGAAGCCGTGTTAGTCTGGCTCTGTAAAAGTGGCAAAGAGTTCTGTGGCACCTTATAGACTAGCAAACGTATTGGAGCATGAGCTTTCGTGGGTGAATACCCATTTCTTCACCCACAAAAGCTCATGCTCCAATACGTTTGTTAGTCTATAAGGTGCCACAGAACTCTTTGCCGCTATAGCAGAAATAGTTTCTGAAAATTTGTCCCTTTGGCTAAAATTTAAAAAAATGGATGTTTAAAGTTAGGTGCTTAAAATAGTGGCCTGGCTTCCAAACTCTACACAGCTTACACTGACTGTAAAGGGAGCACCTAGAGGTTCAATACTGTTGTTGCGGGTTACTTAAATCTGTATTTAGAAGACTAAATAAATGGCCTAATTCTCAAAAGCTGAGCACCCAATAATTCCCATTAAGATCAAAGGGCCTAATTCTGGGCACACATTTAAAAAAATGTTCATCTGTTTTCTTCCTAGTTTTCCAATGTTGTCTCACTCATTACTACATCAAGTGCTGACCTACATGTTGTACTAATATACTGCTGTTCCTGTGTAATCATGGATGCAAATGATGATGGAATAAGAATAGTAAAGTTCATAAAGTTTTTTTCTATGAGGTCCATCATGTTCCATTTGTAACTTTTTGCTTGTAAAGGAAATTTCCCATTATATCTTGCATCAATAGCAATTCACTAATATGATATAAAAGTATAACCAGATTATCACGCTTCACATCATATTAGCCAATGCTAATATGATACAACAGTAAATGGCTTATGCAATATAATTTTCACATCTTATTAATACAGGAATACTCCTTCCGTCTGTCCTGGCTCACTCTAAAAACTGCCTCTGAATGTAAGTGAACTAGAGTCTTTACAAGTTTAAGTTCCACTCAAAATATTCTAAAATATTTTTTCACTCTTACTCATTTTTATTATGCATTATGCTGCTTATGCATTATGTAAATAAAATGATCTGGTGATAAACCTGGTTTTTGCTTCTGTTTTTTATGGGGAATTTAAACACAGGAATGATATCACCAAAAATATCCATACTGCCAGGAGAACACATTTTGGATATTTATGTCCAATTCCTCTGTTTACTCCTCACAAACCTATCCCGCAGTGATCCCCAGCTGTTTTATGGCCATTTGCAACTGGTGTAAATTAGAGTAGCCTGAAGGCTGCTCTCACTTATGTCAAGCAATTGGCCAACTGCACAGGTGGCCAAGGAGCAGAGGAATGCAATGGTGGTCTAAAACCAATGTTGGTACAGGAGAAATCTATGCCTAGTAACAAGCTTGTGTAGATTACTTCACCCTTGGAGCAAGTCGTGAGCCAGCAGAGAATCCCTGGGCTACTCCTGGGTTGTTGCAGCTTCACACCACCCTTTACTCATAAGTATTCTCAAGCGAAGAGTCAAATATAGAATTTCCTGTCATAAGCCAACTCTTATTTAAGTAAGGTAGTCTTATAATTATTGCTCTAAAGTAGCTTTGATTGTTTAAAGAACTTGCTTAAATTGTTAACCTTATTATTCTGTTCATCTGTACTACTCTGCACCCACTTGAACATCTGACACTGAAGCTCTGTTAGTTTGGGACTGATTTCATTCTTCTTCTGCCTGCTATACTGTACAATCTCCAGCTGCCTCCAAATATTATCCAAACAGGAACCTAAGATGCTTGTATAGATATCCTTTGCCTTGGACAAATACCCTGTTTAAAAACCAAAGCAAGGAATAATTACTTAAATTTGACATTCCAAAAACTCAGCATTGGCAAAAAGAGAAATCTTGACAATTTTCTATTTGATCTGCACATACACTTTAGCTACATGTGAAGGCAACTCGCAAAGGAAAGCTGAAAATGTAGCCAAAGACAGAAATATGTGCAGAATGCTCCCACTAACCAGATTTTGGAACCAGTTGTCATATAAATAAATCTAAAATTGGAAGTAGCGTTCTGGAACTTGAGATACCAGAAAATTGAGCGGTTACACTAAGCCAGCCAAGAAGCTTCCAGCTAAATCAGCCTTTTTCTTATATGCCACATTTTCCAAAGTTTAATCTTGTGATTATTTTTTTAAAAGTGGCTTACAAGATAAATGTGATGAATCTGAGTCCCTACTAGTTGGCTCATATTATTTCAAATATTTCTGCTAACTGTAACATCCCTGTATGATGCATACTGTGAATCAACAGTGAACCTAAAGCAGGCCAAGAAATTGAGAGTTATAAATAAAATATGTATGTATATATGACTAGTTTCCACTTGTGTGCTGAATGCTACTACACCCTGACTGGTGGGGACATACAGTATTTCTGTGCTTGGCTCAATTTTCATATTTCTTTTGCAGTTCACCTTTAAATATGCTGACACCTCATAGAACTCTTAGAAAAACATTATGAGTATCCTCGATAATGTCACGGCAAACCTAGTGGCTGAACTTTGCAACTTTGTCCTCACCCACAACTATTTCACATTTGGGGACAATATATACCTTCAAGTCAGCTGCACTGCTATGGGTACCCGCATGGCCCCACAGTATGCCAACATTTTTATGGCTGACTTAGAACAACGCTTCCCTAATGCCCTAAAGCCCCTACTCTACTTGCATTACATTTATGACATCTTCATCATCTGGACTAATGGAAAAGAAGCCCTTGAGGAATTCCACCATGATTTCAACAATTTCCATCCCACTATCAACCTCAGCCTAGACCAATCCATACAAGCGGTCCATTTCCTTGACACTACTGTGCTAATAAGCGATGGTCACATAAACACCACCCTATACCGGAAACCTGCTCACTGCTATACTTACCTACATGCCTCCAGCTTCCATCCAGGACACACCACACGATCCATTGTCTACAGCCAAACTCTAAGACACAACCGCATTTGCTCCAATCCCCCAGACAGAGGCAAACACCTACAAGATCTTCATCAAGCATTCTTAAAACTACAGTACCCACCTGCTGAAGTGAAAAAACAGATTGACAGAGCTAGAAGAGTATCAGAAGTTACCTACTACGAGACAGGCCCAACAAAGAAAATAACAGAACGCCACTAGTCGTTACCTTCAACCCCCAACTAAAACCTCTCCAGCGCATCAAAGATCTACAACCTATCCTGAAAGATGATCCCTCACTCTCACAGATCTTGGGAGACAGACCTGTCCTTGCTTACAGACAGCCCCCCAACCTGAAGCAAATACTCACCAGCATACTACACACAACAACAAAAACATTAACGCAGACCGTATCTTTGCAACAAAGCTGATGCCAAACTCTGTCCACATACCTATTCAAGTGACACCATCATAGGATCTAATCACATCAGCCACACCATCAGGGCTCATTACTGCATCACTACTATGTGATAGTACTGCATCATGTGCCAGCAATGACCCTCTGCATATACATTGGCCAAACCGGCTAGGGTCTTCTACCGGCAACGATAAACTGGACCAAAACTGAATACGGATCATAACATTCAAAAACCAGTAGGAGAACACTTCAACCTCTCTGGCCATTCAGTAACAGATTTAAAGTTGGCAATTTTGCAACAGAAAAGCTTCAAAAACAGACTCCAAGGAGAAACTGCTGAACTTGAATTGATATGCAAACTACATACAATCAATTTAGGCTTAAATAGAGACTGGGAACTGGCTGAGCCATTATACACATTGAATCTATTTTCCCATGTTAAGTATCCTCACAGCTTCTTGTCAAACTGTCTTAAATGGGCTATCTTGATTATCACAACAAAAGTTTTTTTCTCCTTCTGACAACAGTTCATCTTAATTAATTAGCCTCTTAGAGTTGGTTGGGCAACTCCCACCTTTTCACGTTCTCTGTATGTATATGTATCTCCTCACTATATGTTCCATTCTATGCATCCGATGAAGTGGGCTGTAGCCCATGAAAGCTTATGCTCAAATAAATTTATTAGTCTCTAAGGTGCCACAAGTACTCCTGTTCTTATTATGAGTAGAGATAGTTCTGTTTACATATTCTATTTTCTGCATTCCTCTTCCCCATAATTTATTACGAGGCATTTAAATGAAGACACAGTTGCTTTTTAAAGAGTTAATCTGCTCTTGCTGTTATGCTCCACATGAAGTCATAACTTTGTAGAGTGTAAATTTTTCATAATAGAGATCATACATGCTCTAAATTCTGATAAACCAATGTGTGAAATCACAATAGGTAGATGTGGAAATGAATGTGTGACAAACAGGGGATTATGACTTCAGGTGTGAGATTAAGAGCAGATGAACTTACATCCTGATCCTTAGCTGCATATTACTAAAAAATGGAATAATCTCTGAGTTTAAGGACTACAGTTCAGCCTTTAGTCTTTGATGTAGCTTTACACAGGATCCAAATGTTTTAAATAATATTCCACATTTGTGCTTGAACCTACCTCACTCTTTGTATCTGAAACTCAAAGGAGTAGATGGGAAACTAATTTCTTAGGTATAAATTATTCCAAATGCACAGCATAATAAACAATGCACAAAGTCTCAGAAAGTCAGCAGGGAGTTATCTGCCTATATGTCCTTATATGTTTGCCAGCCAACTCGAAGATTCACTTGCAAAATTCAGTGTTCAGGGAGACTGAGCAAAATCCAGACATGATGTAAGTGGGTGCCACTCCCATGGAAGTTTCTTGGCCAAACTGGGCAGTTGCATAAATGGTGATATGAACTATGTGTCGGGTATTAATGATAAAGAAATACAATTTGCATTGAATTGACATTTAATGAGTAAAGGGTTGCCAGCTTTCTGACTGCACAAACCTAAACACCCTTGCCCTGTACCTTCTTGGAGGTCATGCCCCTGCTCACTCCATCCCCCCTCCCTCTTTTGCTCACTCTCCCCCACCCTCACTCACTTTCACCAGGCTGGGGCAGTGGGTTAGGGTGTGGGAGGGGGTGAGGGCTCCGGCTGGGGATGCTGGCTCCAGGATGGGGCCAGAAATGAGGGGTTCAGAGTATGAGAAGGGGCTCTGGGATGGGGCCAAGGGTTTCGGAGTGCAGGATGGGGCTCAGGGCTGGGACAGGGGGTTGGATGCGGGAGGGGATGAGGGATGTGAGCTCTGGGGGGGAGTTTGGGTGTGGGAGGGGGCTCAGGGCTGAGGAGTGGGAGGCAGTGAGGGGTGCTGGCTCCAGCCAGGTGACACTTACCTCGGGAAACTCCTGGAAGCAGCTGGCATGTCCAGCTTCTAGGCTCAGGGGCAGCTAGGTGGCTCCGTGCACTGCTCCTGCCTGCAGGCACCGCCCCTGCAGTTCCCATTGGCTGTGATTCCCAGCCAATGGGAGCTGTGGACTCAGTACTTGGGGTAGGGCCCAGGGTCAGCGTGCGGAGACCCTTTAGCCGCCCCTGTGCCTAGGAATTGGACATGCCAGCTGCTTCCAGGAGCCGTAGGGAGCCTGCCTTAGCCCTACTGCATTGCCAACCGGATATTTGGCCTATTGAAATCTCCCCAATTGCTTTTAACAGTCACCAGGAGATTGAGGCCGATTCTGGTAGACTCCCAGCCAATCCAGGAGGGTTGGCAACCCTAAATAAGTATGCTGAAATAGGCAGGCAGACGGAGGCAACTCTTGGAAGCTGTAAGTTAAGGCGTGATAAGTGTTTAGTTACACCACACATTCAAAAATTACAAAATATGAGCAAAGGATTGTAGAATTTCATGGTATATTAATGGTCATCAGTGGCAATGACAATAAAGAGAGAAAACATTTTTATTGTTAAAACTAACCTAATGCTGTGTCCAAACTACACATTAATAGGAGGTCTCGAACTGTTACCAACAGGTGCACCAGAGCAGCATGTTTGAACAACAGTATCTCTTTTTCACTATTTTTACCTATACAAAGGAAAAAAAGATTTTTATATATATAGGCATCTCAGAACATTAGTCTCCCACAATGAAATATATACATAAATATAAACACATCGTTGCTGTGGATCTCAGCAAGGCAAACACTGACTACACATGAAGAAAAGCAGAAATTTTGCCTACCTGCTTATTTTTTTTCTTTGAGCTCTTCTATACTAGTCTAAGTTATTTGGGTTATGTATCCTCTCATACAGGTTACTAAATCTTTTGATGACATCATGCTTCTATATAAAAAGGTCTAACCATCTTTCTGAAATTGACTATTTCAAAGCAGTTCCTAAGAAATCAAACTGATTCCATCCTTTGATAACACTGCTCTACAGCCAAAATGCTTCTGAAATAAATGTAGTCAAACTTTACTAATTCTGGGTCACTGAGAACGAAAATGATGCTTAAAATTGTTGATTGGCTCTAGTCTAGCTGTTGGGCTC
>NC_133774.1:122992702-123000649 GCF_003597395.2 Chelonoidis abingdonii
TAGACATAAAATGTAAAAACTTAAATATCTTAGAAACAGTAGCCAATCAGTTGTTTTAATTGTCATATTTGAATTCAGCACATCAAAATACATAATAAATACCACATTTTATCTCTGAAGCAGACGACTTCTCAAAAATTGTAGACCAGTGTAATCAGTAAATAACTTTAATACAATGATAACCTGAACTTGAATTTTCCAAAGAAACTTCCCATTAAACTTTGAACCAGGGGTACTCAATTATTTTTTTGTCAAGGTCCAAATTTCTTGGTCAAGGTATAGTCAAGCTCCAGACTCCAGGAAAAAAAAAAAAAGATAATAAGTAAATAAAAAGATTTCAGGGTTTTTTCAACAGCATCTGGTGGTCTGGATTTGGCCTGAGGTCTGTCTATTGACTATCCTTGCCTTGAACCATAAAGAAGACATTGTTTTTCACAGGAGATTATCTGGGCTAGTATATAATACCTTACAGGAAGAAAATTAACAGAGAGGAAAAATGTCCTCTTTAGTCTTCTGTACTATGCTGGATACTTGCAGGGGCGGCTCTAGGCATTTTGCTGCCCCAAGCACGGGAGGCAGGCTGCCTTCAGTGGCTTGCCTGCGGAGGGTCCACCAAAGCTGCGGGACCAACGGACCCTCTGTAGGCACGCCTGCAGGAGGTCCGCCAAAGCCGCTAGACCAGCGGACCCTCCGCAGGCAAGCTGCTGAAGGCGTGCTGGGGCCTGGAGCCGCCCCTGGATACTTGAAACCTCCCAAAGCAGCTCACATAAAACTACAGGAGGGATGAGGATTTGACAGTCACCTACCACACTCTCCTGTCAAAGGCTGCCTCTATGGACGCCTGCACATCTATCCTATAATGCTTGGCAAAGGTGTAAGCTGGTACCCAGGTGTCTATCTGCCTTACAAATCTCTATTAAAAACAGATTCCTC
This sequence comes from Chelonoidis abingdonii, assembly GCF_003597395.2. Classification (NCBI taxonomy): domain Eukaryota; kingdom Metazoa; phylum Chordata; order Testudines; family Testudinidae; genus Chelonoidis; species Chelonoidis abingdonii. The sequence continues at coordinate 122,993,636 of NC_133774.1, forward strand.
ACTTTCTGTCCATAACAATCGTACTAAGTGTGCCTTAAATGTTTCTGGTAACATCTTCCCTATGATAAAGTAAGTTTTCCTGCTTAGGTTTCAGAGTCGCAGCTGTGTTAGTCTTATCTGTAAAAAGAACAGGAGTACTTGTGGCACCTTAGAGACTAACAAATTTATTTGAGCATAAGCTTTCATGGGCTACAGCCCACCGGATGAAGTGGTTGTAGCCAACGAAAGCTTATGCTCAAATAAATTTGTTAGTCTTTAAGGTGCTACAAGTATTCCTGTTCTTTTTTCCTGCTTAGTACCTTAGTCAACTTTGAGGTGGTAGCTTTGGAGTCTGATTGTTTTCTAATTTGGCCCTTGGTTCAAAATAAATAGTCTATGTGATCCACTGACCTCTGCGAGCTGCTCTATGTAAATTTGCAGGGACCTTTGAATGTCCTGGTAATGAAGTCTTCCTTCATTCAGATACTTTGGAGTAGGGAAGATTGTGAATAAGATAAATCTGCTATGAAGAAAAAATGCCTGAGGAATCTTAGGCTTGAATTTAGGCAGAGCCCTTGTGAAAAATCAATTACAGCTCTTTTCAAGAAAGCACTTGCAGCTTTCCCACTATTCTAGCCAAACATACTGCTGTAAGTGCCCATTGCTTGGGCATTGTCTGGGCCCAGTCAGGACTGTTGTTTCTCAGCCTTCCCCCATGACAGGTTCTGGGCCTTGGCTCTCACAGCATCAGGCTCTCTTCTTAAAACTCGAAAGGGTACTCTGCCACTTGTTGCCTCTTCAGTGTGGGCAAGACGAGCTGTCTCAGGGACCAGCCTTGGGGCAGACTCTAGTTCTATGGCACAGATAGGGACTGCTGAATCTTCTCCAACTCTTCCCGAAAGAAGAGCCTGTCTTTAAAAGGAAGAACTGGCAGCTCCCAGGAGAGGGCAGTTAGGGGACAAGGAGTGGGGGGTTGGATGGGTCAGGGATTCTGAGGGGGGCAATCAAGGAGCGGGAAGCGGGAGGCATCAGATAAGGGGCGGGGGCCAGGCTGTTTAGAGAACCACAAACTTCCCTCCCCAGCCCTCCATACAGTTTCAGAACCCCAACATGGCCCTCAGGCCAAAAAGTTTTCCCACCCCTGCTCTAAGTTGATGAGAGAAAGTTCTCCCATCGGCTTGGTTACTCTACCTCTGCCAGAAGTGGTAGCTATGTCAGTGGGAGAAGCTTTCACATTGACATAGCTCTGTCTACACAGGGGGTTAAGGTCAGTATAACTATATCGCTCAGGGGTGTGGATTATTTACCACCAAAGTAAGTGTGTAGTGTAGCACTATTGGTCTATAAAGATGAGGAGAGGGGGCTGAACTTCAAGTGATAAGCAATTGAATCAACTGAGGGCAAGTATACACTTAAAATGCACTGGAGCGCTTTAACAAAGATGATCTAAGCCGACCGGAGACAGCTCTCCTGTCGGCGTAATTAACCCCAAGAGGTGGTAGCTATGTCAGTGGGAGAAGCTCTCCCGCCGACATAGCGCTGTGCACACAGCGGGTTAGGTCAGTATAACTACGTTGTTCAGGGTTGTGGATTTTTCACACCTCTGAGCGATATAGTTATATCAATATAGGTCTGTAATGTAGACCAGATTGTATACAATATTACTGTATTATAACAGGCTATTGCATGAGATCTTTTATTAATATCATTGTAAACTGTATGTATTAACACTTTATAAGGAATTACGAATACTTATTAATATTATGCTTTACAATCTGTGACCCAAACAAGCATTCATAATTCCTTATGCAGTGTTAAGAGATACAACTGAATTTCTTATTTCTCTGATGTATCCAGGAGAGGGCTGGATATTGCAGAACACAAGGTCTTGGGAAAATTCGGGACTGGGAGTGTGTTGGGGTCACCTTGCTCATTGTAATCAAGGCTGTGGAAGCCAGAGTGGGGCTGTAAGGCTGTAGACTGACTGCTGGCATCAGAGTTTCTGAACCAGCGCTGGCTGTATAGCACACAGACACTCAGGTTGTAACCTGCATGTTTGTTGCTGACTGTGAGTGTCCCAAACTGGGAGCTACAGTAGCAAAGTATTGTGGGGCACTCAGGATTAAGAGGTGACCACCCCTTCTTGGACTGGAGTATACCCTGAATTCCATGACAGGGATATGATAAAAATAGCCACTGACCACAAAGAAAAGGACAACAAAAACATACTTGTGTTTTTCTCTGTAAATTACACCTGTGAGAATGTCATTTAAACATTGCCTACAATGTATGATTAATCATGATCAACATTTCTGAAGCATGTGAAATTTAGATTTTGATCTGAATGCTTTTTAGTATTCTGATATTCAAGTTATTAAAAATAACACACCTAACTAGGACTGTATTAATGGAGACCTTTTGGAAACAAAAAAACAGATCTGTTACCATCAGCCCTTAAGATGAGAAATGCTTGAAAGTTTGTGAATAATTTGCCAAACTTATTGAACCACATGTTACAAATGAAATCAAATCAATTTTATAGATGAAAAATAAAATGTATTTTACCTTGTTTAAAAATATCATAGATCACTTTCTCCTGCTGTTTTAAGAAAAATCTAGTGTGATCAAATTTAACACTGGCAAAGCTCCAATTCACTGCAGCAAGTATGCCAAGATGCATCAACTCTTTTAGAACAGGAGTGGCTGTTGCTTCTAACAGACGGTATGCCTGGCACTGGCTTTCTGGTTAATACAAACAAACACACACAACTTAACATGATTTGGTTAAATATGTCACTGTTGGATAAAAGTCCTCAAGTGACTTGCAAAACAAAAAAGCATTCTGTTCTTCAAGAGATCTGCAACATGAACTTCATTCTCTTCATGTTAGTAATTCTGAATAACTTCTGGATGGCGGTTTTGTAACCCCTTCTAAGGGCAGGCCTACCCTTAAAACTCTCCACCAATGCAGCTGTGCCACTGTAGCACTTTAATGAAGATGCGCTATGCTGACAGGAGACTGGTCTCCCGTCGGTGTAATTAATCCACCTCCCCGAGAGGTGGTAGCTATGTCTGACGGAAGAAGCTCTGTCTATACTGGAGGTTAGGTTGGTATAACTATGTTGCTCAGGAGAGTGAATATTTCACACCCCTGAGCAACATAGTTATACTGATGTAAGTCTGGAGTGTAGACCAGACCTAAGGCTCTATCTGCACGTAAAAGTGAAGTCAATGTAGCTATGTTGGTGTAAAAAATCCACTCCTTGACCAACATAGCTATATCAACCCCACTGCCAGTGTAGATATGGCTGTATCGACAAAAGAACGCTTTGGTCAATGCAGATACCATCACTTGGGGAGGTGGTATTCCAATATGAATAGAAAAAACCCTTTTGTTGGTGTAGGCTGTATCTACATTACATGGCTGTGGTGGCATAGCTATGCCAGCAAGGTCTCCGTAACGTAGACATACCTTCAGATATAACTGAGTTTTCATTACATCCACGTAGGTGACAGCAACACAATAGTCTGAAGAACTCAAATATACTGCTGCTATTTAATTAACTGGAAGGCATGACCTATTTCTCAATGGGATACATAAATCTCTTGAGTATCAATATTTTCTTTTATGTGTTTAACATTATAGTTGAGTTAATCACATCATCAAGGTTAAAACTCTACTATCCCTTATGTTCAAGGGTTTATCATTTCATTTTTAAAATATCTCAAGCTGACAGGTAAGATTGCCAGACTGGGCTGCATTTCAGTTGCTGGTCTCACTACATTTGGTCATTTATGCTCTCATAATTATTAACTAATTAGTTAATATTTGTAAAGTACTTTGAAGATGTGGAGCACTATGTAAGTTCTCATCCTCGTCATCTCCAGTTCTGCATTCTTTGTCAGGATAGATCATATGCAATATTGTTTTTGCTACTCAGTGTAATTTCATTAATTCATTCATTTATTGATGAATCATTTTCTTTTTAAAGTGCTTAATATTTCCAGTAAGGAATCATAACGTATTGTTAATATTTCATTCTTGTTAAAATGTTGGTGTTTGTCTTTAAGTTCTGAGTATTGGATATAGCTTATATCTGACTGAGAAACTCCTTTAATTCTTTCATAGATGATGTTACCGTGGTGAAATATAGGGATTGTTAATGACAGTCTGCATGGGCATTAGGGTTCCCGTATTGAATTTTTGCAGGATAAGAGCCATAGAGAGCAGAGAATAAAATGGATATTGGTTTTGTATGGATGGATATTTAATGTAAAATTGCAATATTACAAAAAAATAAACAGACCATTCAAAACAAAATTCTATACCTGATGCTTGAATTTTGACTGAGATGCTGCCTTGATTCTCCTGTTCTATTTTCTCTGTCAATGAAGCCTTACAAATAGCAGGACTGTCTTGTTTAAGACCTTCTGAACACTCTTTAATTTCCAGTGCTAAAAAATAGGACATAGATTATATAAAATTATCACAAGACAAGTCCATGGAATAAGTAAATTCTCTAACACTTTCCTCCACTCACTAATTAAACATTTCAAATTCAGGAGGCTCCTGTGCCACAGAACAATTATTGTATACTTTACTTTGGCAAAAGAAAGTGAAAATATTTGATTCGTTCTTTATTTCCTCCAAGTTCCCACACTTCTTCGCTGCAGCCACACGATACATTGGTCAGATTATGTTTGCCAAAAAGTGGGTGCTCTCAGGTCTGAATGGAATCAGCCACCTCCCCTCTAAGATGGAGATCCATATCCTGGAAAAGTTGAGAAACTGCTGGGAGCTGCTTCTATAGCCTTATTGTTTGTATAAAGGGAGATTCCTACATGAGCATTAAGGCAGGGAAACTGCTGAGTGGAAGAGCATCTGAGAGCAGGAATTCAAGAAACAGAAACTGCTCAGGGAAAAGGGGTGGAGGCTGATGGGGTCAGCAGTGAGCTGGAGAGATCAGGAACACTGGAAATAGGGTAAGTAAGAGAACAGCTGGAAATAGTTTACTTAAAAGAGGTCATTCTCACTCCCTTCATCTTTACTTGTAGCTGCACCTCAGCATCTCTCTTCTGTGTTTTTTTCCTCCTTCTCCAATACAAATAAGAAGTCACAGGCTATCCTAAGGGTGCCCCAGCATCTCTATTCCCCTCTTTCTGGCAGATTCCCTCCAGCTGCTGCTGATCATATTTTGAGCTAGCAGCCCCACTTCTTGGCAAACTGGATTGATCCCTATGTCATACGGCTGCAGCTGTGAAAATGAGATATTTGGGAGAAATAAAGAGGGAAAAGTAAAAAACTTTCCATCCCCCAAAGTTAAAAGCTAAAGTTGGTATTTTACTGTCCAGAAGCCTATTGAATTTTAAAAGTTTATTAAGGTTCAAAATTATGCTAACCAATTACTTTTACTAGTTCTCTCCTAAATACTAATTGGATTAAATAGTACATATAACTGGTGTTTATAGCAGCACTGTAATTTATAGGCTATAAACAATAGGCCTTCAGCTAAAATTGGAACCATACTTTAGAGGGAATTGACATAATATCTACATATTTATCAATCATTGTCTACAGCCAAGCTCTAAGATACAACCACAGTTGCTCTGATCCCTCAGGCAGAGACAAACACCTACAGAATCTCTATTAAGCGTTCTTAAAACTGCAATACCCACCTGGTGAAGTGAAGAAACAGACTGACAGAGCCAGAAGGGTACTGAGAAGTCACCTATTACAAGACAGGCCCCACAAAGAAAGTAACAGAGTGCCACTAGCCGTTACCTTCAGCCCCCAACTAAAACCTCTCCAGCGCATCATTAAGGATCTACAACCTATCCTGAAGGATGATCCCTCACTCTCATAGACCTTGGGCGACAGACCAGTCCTCGCTTACAGACAGTCCCCCAACCTGAACCAAATATTCACCAGCAACTACACACCACACAACAAAAACACCAACCCAGGAACAAAACCCTGCTATAAACCCCAGTACCAACTCTGTCCACATATCTATTCAAGGGACACCATCATAGGACCAAACCACATCAACCACACCATCAGAGGACCTAACCACATCAGCCACACCATCAGAGGCTCATTCCCCTGCACATCTACCAATGTGATATACGTCATCATGTGCCAGCAATGCCCCTCTGCCATGTACATCGACCAAACCAGACAGTCTCTACACAAAAGAATAAATAGACACAAATCTGACATCAGGAATCATAACATTCAAAAACCCATAGGAGAACACCTCAGTCTCTCTGGTCACTCAATAATAGATCTCAAAGTGGCAATTCTTCAACAAAAAAACTTCAAAAACAGACTCCAACATGAAACTGAAGAACTGGAATTAATTTGAAAACTAGATACCATCAGATTAGGCTTGAATAAAGACTGGGAGTGGCTCGGTCATTACAAAACCTAAACTTAATTTCCCCTAATTTCTCCCAACTGTTACTCACACTGTCAACTGTCTCTAATGGGCCACTCTCTTACCACTTCAAAAGTTATTTCTCCTCCCTTGATAGCCTACTATTAATTGAATTATCTCATTAGACTGACCTAACACTTGGTAAAACATCCCCATTCTTTCATGTATTTATACCTGCTCCTGTGTTTTTTACTTCATACATCTGATGAAGTGGGTTCTAACCCACGAAAGCTTATGCCCAAATAAATTTGTTAGTCTCTAAGGTGCCACAAGGACTCCTCATTTTTTTTTGTATACATTTACTTGTTTACACTATATTTAACTATGCCTCTATCCATAGTACTACTCAGAGATGCAGTTCTACTTAGAATTCACTAGATGGTAACATAAGACCTTAGTTCACATGTCTTGAGTTTGTACTTTTAGAACTGGGGTTATCAATTTCTCAAGATCTGCATGTGTATCAACATAAAACAATAAAAGACGGTTACTCACCTTTGTAACTGTTGTTCTTCGAGATGTGTTGCTCATATCCATTCCAGTTAGGTGTGCACGCGCCACGTGCACATTCGTCGGAAGATTTTTACCCTAGCAACAC
>NC_133774.1:123004207-123030883 GCF_003597395.2 Chelonoidis abingdonii
CTGATGCGTGTCCGGATGGCCATGGAGGTGCTGAAAAATCATGGGCAGAGTCTCTGACTCTACCGGACCTTGCCCACTCAGCACCGGGGACTGGTACCGGAAGGCGTACCGGTACCTGGAACGAGATCTGGACCTGTGACCAGAGCGGTGCCGGGAGGTCGACCGAGATCTCGAGGTCAGGAGTGGCTATGGGAGTCATAGTGCCTGTAGCGGTGCCGGGAGCCGGAACAGTGCCGAGATTAGCAGGTCGGTGAATGGGACACCGACTGGTGCGGCGAGTGCGACCGGTACTGAGGAGAACAGCATCGGGACTGCAAGTGGCGTCGGGAGCGGGAGTGCCGACGGGACCTGGAGCGTCTGCGGGACCATGATCATGAACGGTGCCGCTCTGCTGTGCCGACAGAGGATGGTCGTATCAAGGGAGGCTTGCCAAGAGACTGTATTACCCTCACCGGCAGTGCCGGGGGTTCAGGCAGCATCTACTCTGTCATGGCAATGAGATCCCTCACCGTTGGGAATGTCTCTGGTGTGGAGGGAACAATAAGCTCAGCCATAGCGCATACCGGGGAGCTGTCAGGCACCGGATTCAACGGCCCTCGTGGGACCGGGATCGACGGTTCCGACGTTATCAGTGCCTCGGCAGGTGTCGGTGCCGGGCGATCCGACTTAGACAGGCTCTCTGGCTGTGGTGCAGTTTGCACGGAAGCAGCAGGAGCAGGGAGCTCAACCACGGCGTGCGCTGGGGAGCAGTCAGGCACTGGAGTCGACGGCCCTTGTGGGACTAGGATCGACGGTGCCGACGTCGTCGGTGCCTTGGCAGGTATCGGTGCCAGGTGATCCGACTTAGATGAGCTCTCTGGCTGCGGAGCAGTTGGCACGGAAGCAGCAGGAGCAGGAAGCTCAACCACGGCGTGCGCTAGGGAGCAGTCAGGCGCTGGAGTCGACGGCCCTTGTGGGACTGGGATCGACGGTGCCGACGCCGTCGGTGCCTTGGCAGGTGTCGGTGCCAGGCGATCCAACTTAGATGAGCTCTCTGGCTGCGGTGCAGTTGGCACGGAAGCAGCAGGAGCAGGGAGCTCAACCACGACGCGTGCCGGGGAGCTGTCAGGCACTGGCAGGAGGAGTCGTGGGCTTTCTCGACCTCGGAGAGAGGGAGCGGTGCCGAGTCGACTTCGGTGCCGGCAACGGCTGGTTTCGAGAGGCCTTGGCAGTGCCGGTGGGATCCGGTGCCAGGGAGGCGCTTCTGCCCGCCGAGTGACCAGTGCTCAGTGCCAAAGGTGGAGCGTAAGTGAAAGTTCCGCTCCATTTTGTTCTCGTCTTAAAAGCCTTGCAAATGGGGCACTTAGCTGTGAAGTGCGATTCCCCAAGGCACCTCAAACAGGAGTCGTGTGGATCTCTTGTTGGCATCGGCTTGTGGCAGGCCAAGCACGTTTTAAAAACCGGTGAGCCGGGCATGGGCTCCGGCACTGGTTGCGGGGAAGGGGCTACTCCCCGAACCCCGCTAACTATTACTAAACTAACTATGCTAGTAAATAAAAAACGTATAAGTATATAAATATATATATAAAAGGATTATAACTATATAACTATATACACGAGAACTACGAGTAGCTAGGGAAGTGGAGGTCAGCTAAGCCGCGCTCCACTGTTCCAACAACCGACACAGGCGGTAAGAAGGAACTGAAGGGTGGCTGGGTCGGCAGGGGTATATATCTGGGGCCATAGCGGCGCCACTCCAGGGAGCGCCCAGCCGACCCACCGAGGGCTGCTAGGGTAAAAATCTTCCGACGAACGTGCACGCGGTGCACGCACACCTAACTGGAATGGATATGAGCAAGCACTCGAAGAAGAATAATTGGTTTTATTTTTAAAATTTTATTTAAATGTTTTGCAAATAATTGTTATTTTGAAATTATGTAAGGATACAATTAAAATCCATATTAATCTGTTATATAGCACCACTTCCTGCATTATAATTAGTACTGCAATGGTGTCTACATTACAAACTTATTTTCCAAGGTATATATAACTCATGCATAACCTGTATTGAAGCTCTGCTAACCAGGGTCTGGGTCCTGCAGCATTTTATTTTTTAGCATGATTCTACTCTGAAAAGTGACTGAGCTAACATTTCATTGTCTCTCAATGATTTCTGTAGCAAAGGTGATTTTATAAGTAATTTTTTTTCTAAGTGCCAGTCCTGCATACTCAGTCTGTAAGCTAAGTTTTCTTCTTGCACATCATCAGCAGTGATAACATCTTCAAACCATATTGTGTCTTCACAGACAACCGTTCAGCCTCATTGCATCACTGGGTTTGCACACGTGTAACTAATTGGAACGGTTCTGCTGGGATAAGAAGAAACAGACTGTAGTTCCCTCTTAACTGTGCTAGCTCTGCAGGACTAACAAGAGTAGTAAGCAATAGAAACTTACTTTTGTCACAAAAATCAGCAGACTAGACTGAGAACATGCCAGGGGAGCAGACAGACTGAGTCAGAGGGTACCATTTTTATATTTTCCTTTTAGAGTGGAATCAAACTTTAATGCACACTGTCTAACAAACAACTAAAAAGAAAACTAGAAAGTAAATACCATGGATGAAATACTGGATCCAGTGAAGTCAATGGGACCAGGATTTCACCCCATGTAATTAATTCTATTGACTTGAATGGGGTTATACCTGATTTACAGCAGTGTAAGAGAGCAGAATTAGACCTAAAATTACAGGACAGAATGGTTCACCTACCATCTTTCTGCCTATCCACATTATTTTTTTCCTCATTTTGGATGAACACGTGTTTAGATCTTAGCTTGATAAAACTGCTCAGAAGGTCAGAATCATCATTACATTGTCTAGACTGTTCGAATGGTGGAGTCTTCTGGCTTTTTGTTGAGCTGTTTGGTTCAAAAGATACTTCTTTACAGTTAAGTGAGTCAGACAAATCTTTGTTTTTCTTTTCTTGATATAATAAATGGATTGGTCCTTCTGTCTCACTGTGCTGTTTTTCCTGTCTTGTTAGCCATTCAACAGACGTATTTGTATCATGTATGTTAACATGAGGTGCAGCTCTCAAATGTAATGGAGAGAATGGGCTCTTCTTTTCAGGTGAGAAATAAGAATTCGTTGTTTTGTCCCAGTGATGTGCACTGACAGGAAGCAGTCCTTGGTTAGTAAGGGAATACTTCTCTTCAAGCCACTCTGAAAGATAAAACTAGTTTTCTCCATTGCAATTTTGATTAATCCTAGTAGAATCTACTGCTCTGGATAGAATATATATAACCCAAGAATGTTCTTGTCCAATCCAATTGATTAGAACTCTGCAGAGTTCTTTTTTTATTTTTTTCTTCCTTCCTTAGGGTGTTAGAATCCACTGCTGGCATGTTTGAACTGATATGTTATTCCCAGGTAAGAAATTTCCAAATTGAGAAAACAGAAAGCTCCAAAGCCGTTATATCAATTCTGAAGTGAAGCTATACACAATTAACTTATAGATGGTGATAGATTTAATGCAACTTAGCATGATAGTTCTATCACCAATACAGTCTGCCATAGTGTCACTGACATTCTGAGAACTTGTTTGACTTTCCCTTTCAACCTTGCATGAAAGAACGTAAAAGACAAGCCTGTGACAAGCTCAGAAATTAATAAAACACTAAATAAGAACAAGGTGAGTCTGCCCAGAGCAGTGGCTCCATATCAGAAGAAATCAAAGTTAAAGGTAAAAAAATTCTTACTTTTTACCTATGTTGGATCCACTGCTCTGGACAAAAACCATAATTCATGGAAAGCAAGCAGGGACCATAATCCTCTTCACCAAGTAAGGAAGGTAATAAGATAGCAAACAAATGAAAAATTGGTCACTACAACAAAAGATCAGAGGTACTGGTGGATAAAGAATAAGGACAATGAGGGTGGGATCACCTAGAAATCCAAGTCCCATTTTTAGGCACCACTGCAAAACTCCCACTAGGCTGCCACCTACCCATGTAGGCACCTAATCTCACTAGGCGCTTGGCCATGCACACTACAGCCTCACTCTCTTGGGTGCACAGGTGCCTATCTTCTGTCTAAGCCCCAGAGTGATTAACAAACCGGGAAAAATAGATGTTTGGCTAGTCAAGTCATGTGCAGAGTCCTGATCTGGAAGGTGGCTTCTTAGCATGCATATCAGATTGGGCCCATCAGGCATGTTCACACAAAACAGCTGGGGGCGGGGGGGTGAGAAGGAGGAAGAGGATCTCCCTTATAATCTCACCCACAAAGAGGGAGCCTTCTAGGTTCATTCCCACCTTCCTCCTGAGGGGGCAAAGGGATTATGAATAGGAATCCTCCACCTCTCAGATGATTGCCGTAGCAAGTAGCCTATGGAATATTCTGATGTGAGGGTCCCTCAGTCTCTCCTTTTGAAGTTGTTCCACTTTAATTAAACAATGGAATACTTAAATATTATTTGGCTAGAGAAAGAGTTACTGACTCTATAGCCTAGTGGTTAAGACGATCACCTGAGAGGTAGCAGAAGGAAGGGGGACTTGAACTGGGAGTGTTCCACATCCTATCCATTTGACTAAAGATTGTAAGGGAGGTCCTGCTCCTCCTCCTCTTCCATTTTGTTTCAGGTCCTGCGTGCACCTTAGGTGGGTGAATGCCTATTTTCTTCCAGTTCGTGGCTTGCTAGCACAGTTAAGTGCCTCCATGCAGCCTGGATTGAAGACCCTGTCTCTGAGAGAGGGGTAGGGCTCAGTGCACACCTCTCTGCTCAGTGTCTCCTATTGGCTAGCTTAGGTGGCTCCTTGCCTTGTGTGCCGGCTTAGCGGACTGCAGTCTATGGTGCCTCTCTCTCCCAATCATTATATAGGGACTGTAGGCACCTAACTCAGGCTTTAGGGATTGTGATTTTTCTAGGATCCTGCTCCATAAAGGTGTTTAGGTTCCTAACCTCCATCGATTTGGTGTTAGAATTAGAACTATGCTCTATTAGTGGTCTTTCCCTCTCACTTATGTTCTCTTCTCACTTTTTCCTACTTTCTTCTGTTACTGATCCTTTACTAGCAGGATTACTGCAAAAAGGATGGACCAGAGACATCTGCAGACTGTTGGTATGTACTGCTAGACCACTGTGTTGCACTATTTATGGGCCTACCAGCAGTCTTCCTCAAAAGGAGGCACAGTGGGCTAGGTTGAACTTCTGTGCACACAGAAGGACCCTGGCAGAGAGAACCAGGTTTAACTATTTAGGTTTGAGTGAGAGGGAACAACTGATGGATTAATGAAGGAAATGGTGCTCTACCTGGGTCCCCAATCCTGCAGTCTGCTTGAACAGACTGGTAGTAGAGTTGGGCTTGCAAAGAGTGTTAAACCTCTTTCCTGGGTACTGTGGACAAAAGAAGCTAGAAATTGTGACTGTTGAGAAGATCCAGAAAACCATTTCCTGCTCTTGTAAAAAGGATGAGGAAAATTGTGAAATGGGATCAGCACCGATGATGAGGGTCCCTTGGGGCTACAGGACCATAGAAACTAGTTACTGTGACTCATGATCCCTTCTTAGCCTCGACTACTGACTGTATTTCCATGCTAGAAGGCTCCACAAGGTGCAAACAGTCTGGCTACGCCTTGCTAAAAGATCTGCTGCTCTGGATTAATAAGGACGCAGATCACTGCTGCTGTCAATGGGTGGAAGGAGGCGTTGGCAATGTTGGCAAGGAGGCGCGCTGAGCAAGAGGAATCCCTTCCCAAGAGTTCTTCCTTCATGAATGAATGGTTTAGTAGGAAGGAGAAGGGGCAGTTCTAACCTGAATCTATTCTTCAAATAGAACTCCAGTTGGTGGGAGCAGACAGCAAGATGGGTGCTACTAAGCAGCTACTTCACATGATGCTAGACAGGGGAAGCCAGTGGAAGTAGTTCTTTAGTCTACCCAAAGCTGCTGTTGTAACAGGAACATTCAGTAAAACTGCTCCTAAAGGAATTCTCAGCAAGCGCCACACTCCATATAAGAGAAGCTTTGCTGCATGATGTTGGCCATTTCAAGAAGCCAAACAGAGACTAAAGAACCGCTTATAGAAGGAGCAGAAAAGGAACTGCTGCTGTTCCAGCAGAGGTACAGAAATACTGGGGATAACATGATCAGTTCAGCGCACACATAAACGAGGGGAGCTATCAACCTAAGGAAAAAAAAATTTAGTGAGATTCCTGACCCACCATTTCCTATCAACTGGATTGGACAACAATACCTATAAGCTATGACTTTTGTGCAGAACAGTGAGTGCTGTGTAGGAGAACACAAGAATAATCTAGAATGGATTCTATGGTACCTCTTACATGTTCTAGTTGAAGGGACATTGTGAGGTTATGAATGCATGAGAAATATAATATACTGTACTACCTATTCAGTACAAGTATATGACAGCTTCATACTAAAAATCCCCATAATGATAAACTATGTGTGAAACAGCAAGGAATTTGACTATGAATGTGGGTAACTGTGCTTATTGCAAGCGTTTGTAATATAAAAAAATTAAAAGGATGTGATCTGATGCATTTTAGAGTTGGAATTTCCCAAAATCATAACCCTTTGTATTACTTCTATATATTCATGTTAACAATACTATAGCTAAATGCACTGCAATATGTTCCGTCTCTACAGAGCTGCCACAGTTAGGTATTAGTGTTCTTTGATGTGAGTTGCACGCAAATAGCCTTGCAAATCTGCATAGTGAATGAATTCCTGCATAATATTGTATATTGATGAATCTTCACTATAATAGAAGCTGAGTTAACTACAACAGGTCCTGCGCCACTGGCCTATCCTAGAAGAAGCTGGAATGATATAAGAGTCTGCTACATCAACATATTCCCTATTACGGTGATATTAATTAATAATAGTAATTAATAATGCTTTGAAATTATTATATCCCTTTCAAAAGTTCTCCTGCCAGGTATTTTATTAGAAACATTAAGGACCTGATGTGGCTAATTTGTGCTTGCAACTACCATAATTTGCATATGCAATCATGGTAACCACAAATTAAGTATGCAAGTGGACACATACTTTTATCCACACAACTGACATTCTTAGCTTTTTGTAAATCAGACTTTAGAGTAATAGTGCAGGCTAATTTATGCTTTTCTGAGTTCTTTTCTTTTGGAGAATGAGAATTTTTCTGATTCCTTTCTTAGTTGATGCTATGCTACTATCCGTCACTGAACTGCATGACTGATCCTCTGTTAAAGAAGATCTCTGTGCCACTCTTGTCATAGAACTTTTCTATCAAAAACAAATATACTTACTTTCTAACTGAAATTGTGTAATTTGTGAGAATACTTCCACTTTAGTGGTAAACATGCTATTTGCACTACTCAAATCAGCGCTTAGTTTTTCCAAAGAATCTGGTAATACCAGATTTAGTCCTGAATGAATCCACCAGTCTGATTTCAATGGGCTAAACACTGGCGCTTCTACATGGACGGACAACATCTCTTTCAGTTCTGTAACTGAATGATGTTGAAATGTAGGTTCAACGATCTGATTCTCTAAAAAAAAAAACAAGACAAAAACTAGTATTAATGGACTAGAAACTTGAGAAAAGAACATTTTTGACAGCAAAATTACAAAAAAAAATCATGACTTAGATTATGTATATCCGTTGGTATATCTTTCCATTACTAATTCAGTATCATCACTTACCTGAACAGCAAAGAAAGAAACATGTACATAGCTTAGTAAAATGTACATTTTTTCACCTTGTTTTTTGTGTTCAATTCCCCAGCTGTAATTATATCTCTAGTCTGTTGATATAAACCTGTATTACCTGGATTACAAATGAGCCGAGATTTATTCATTATCTATGAGTTTACTTTCCACGCTTACAAGCATCTATTATAATCATTATTTGAAAACTTTAAATAGTAAATAGACTATTTTACAAATGAGGATGTAACTCACTTATCTCACAGAAGTCTTTTGGTGTTATTTCTTAACTCTAACCATTGGGGTCAGAAATAATTTATGACTTAGTTGTTTTTGGTTCCATATTCCACTTTCTAATGTGTGCATTTGGCATCGGAAACTTAGCCCTCCATGAATATGATTCCACTAAGGAATTTATTAGTATGGATTTTAAAAAATTATTTGAATATAAGAACATACTCTATAATAAAAATTGATATTTCAACAGAGCATATTATAAGTTTGGTTTTTGTTACTGAGTTTTAGAAATTACTATACCCATTAAAATAATTCTCAGGAGGTGAACTGAAGATTTTCAAACTGGGAGAAAGCTGTCATTTTATACAAGCTAGCACTGTGGAAAGACAAACTAGTTATCTGCCTTACAAGAAGATTGATATAAAGGAAAAAATCAAACATCTCACCTTAGATGTAATGGGATACATTTTTAGTGTGACAACAGGAGCTGTATTCCTTGCATTCTACATTCATTTTATAAACTTTGAAAATGTATCCTCAAATATCTGCATATATTTCTTCAATCACTTCCCAGATTAAATTCTATATGTTGTTGTAATATTTCACATACAGCCCTACTATATTGATTCAGTATATCAGAATTCATACTTCCTTACCTTCAAGCAAAAGAGAGTTCACAGCATTTTGGTATTTTTCTGACTGCCACACCAGGCACTCTAAGTACTCCTTAGTTGACTCTGTAAGCAGAATACTAAAACAAACAAAGCAAAAAGGAGACATGTGGTAAGAAGCTTCAATCATAGCTTTAGATTTTCAAATCAACTTTCTTCTGGTAATACATTTAGAGAAAGTAATTTTGCAAAAGTATTTACTTTCTCTCCAATCTTCTACTTTCTCTTATTGATTCATTTGGGGACATCTTTCCTTCTCATCTGTGTGTGCAGTGGGCTCTCTGGCTGCAGGACCAATATGGTTCCACTCCCCAAAGAGAGGAAAAGATGAGGGGTATATATTCCCCTTGAATGGGCTGGAGGCAAGCAAGGGGAAGCTAGTGTGGATCATGGTGGTAGGGAGGGAGACTGAAGCCCCCTGTCAAGAGAATGCTTTAGTCCTTCCATGTCTGTGGAGGGAGAATATTAAGACTGTGAAGGCTACTCTAGCAAATAGCACAGAGAAGCAGCCATGGAACAGCCCTGCTGGTACTTCTGTCACCACATGGATATCCCCAGCACTCGGCCAAGGTACTCATTGGGTGCTTCCATGCTGAGGACTTTGGAGGATTCACTGCCACGGAGGTATGAGTACTCACCTTCCCCAAGGAGGAAGCTGGATCTTCAGGATATTAAACGTTCTTACAGAAAGACAGCCTTAAAGCAACTCTCTTGGTCTTTTCAAGCTCCATGCACTGAGACCATGCACAGGGTGTATTCCCTGGAGTAATGTTTCTCTCCAAGGCAAAGTGCACAATGGACAAAACCATCGGTAATGAACATCTCACAGAACGAGGCCATAAATTAACAGAATCCAACTAAGCTAGCTTTGCACTAATTTGGAGGAGGTTGTACCAGTTGTATTCTCATTAAACTTTTACTTACCTGTTACCAACAGGAGAAATAGGTTCTGCCTGAAGTCCTGCATGAAGTGAATTCACGAGTGATCTTTGTGGTCTGCATGGTGGAGTTAGCGGTATTTCTACTTCATATTGAGGATATAAAGCGTAACGAACTGGGAATTGCAGAAAAATGACACCACATTTCATAAATATAAGTGAAAGAAATGTAAATATTTATGCATAACTCACACCAGTTACACTTTGTGTTTCAAATTTATTATGAAGATTTTGTTTTATCACTTGAGCAATAAAGACCAAACTGTGGTTCTTTAATATCTAGACAACAGAGGTTATAGTAATGCATAAGTCACACTTTTTTACTGCTTTTCCTATGTGATTCTGGGAATCTCTGCATATCTAGCCAACCCATTCAGAATTTAAAGTCACCAGCTATTATTTTGGGGCATTTTTTAAATTAAATGTTGATCAGCAGTGGGCCAGTGGGCCAGTTATATAGCTCTTACTTAGATGGAATGGCTCTTTCAAATTAAATTTGTGATGGTTCTAATATCACTCACATTGACAGTGAAACCTGCAAGTCTGCAACTCAGATACCTCAAACTCTGAGGGAGTCAATTATTGTTTCATTTGCAAATAAAATTCAGTGCTACTTACAGTCCTAGTCTTGTAAATGCTTGTCACAGAAGACTCCCACTGAAATCAGTTCAATTTCAATTGATGTTCCATATGCAGAGCACTTTCAAGATCAGACTTTATATTTTTAACCAGCTATGCAAACAAGATTGGGGAATCAAAGCAATCTCTTGTATGTCACATTTACTGCCCTACTTTTACTGGTAAAATGAATTTCAGACATGCTTATTGATTTTTCTAGTTTGCGAGGAACTTGTTTTTTGTTTTTTTTTAAAATTTTTTCCCTATAATTTTTTTACTAAGCTAAAAGCTAGTTACAAACAAAGCTAGCCAAATGCAAGAGGTAAGGATGTTGCATGCAGTTCTGTCTTGCAGTCACAGGTGTTAAAAACCTGAAGAACAACTGGCCTCATTCTGCCCTTTATGTACTCAGGAGGGGTGTGAGCCTAGGGTGCGAGCTCACTCTGGGCACAAGTGCAGCCCACCTGACACCTCTGGCCACAGATTCTGATCTCAAATGCACAGGACATGTGTGCATCAAATAATGTAATACATATGGATAATCAAAGAATCACAGTTCTTAAAAACCACCACTGGATTTGCTTATATAGCACTTCCTACCTGCCTCACTGCATTCCAGTGCATTTCTGCTCTGATTGAAACAAACCTCTTCCATGGTGGGACAGTATTTTGAAATCTCTATTTCATTAGTAATATTTGCAGTAAGATCTGAAAGGAGATAAAAAGGTGCCACAAATGATAACCCTTTATTTCCTTTTTTCCTCAAAGCTGTTTCTTGAACAATGTTTTCTTTGTTTCTGTTTTTATTGATCCCACATTATCATTTTGAATTTATCAATACAAAGTACTGCAGTTACCATCAGTTACTAGGAAAACAGAAGAAGGTGTTCATAAGACCATAGCAATCGCCATATGTGATCAGGCAAGTGGGCCATCTAGTCCCATATCCTGTCTCTCACCGTGATTAGTACCAGATGCTTCAAAGGAAGATGCAAGAAACCCTGTATTAGCTAGATGTGAAATAACCTGTCCTTAAGGAAAGTTTCCTCCTAACTTATGGAACACCACTCCCATGGGTGGCTTGTCAGCAGCTGGGATCAAACAGATGACCCCTGGACCTAAAAGCACGAGCTTCTACTTCCTGAGCTAAAAAAAGCCCCTTTTTAATTCTCTCATTTGCCAAAATGAATTAAATAGTCAGTTTTTCTGGCCAAGTTGAGACCACAGCACAGTCTCCATGGCTGTACAGGTAAGTTACTGCCACAAGTACTGATTTAAAAACTGAGCAGTGTCACTGAAGGTGTAACACTAATCCTGAAAAGCCATAGGGTTTCTGATGCTTCCAAAACTCTTCTTTTTTAATATTTACTATTATGACTTTGAATATTCTTGTTATCCATATAAATATCTAATCCTTTTTGGAAACTTGCTAAGATCTTGGCCTAAATTACACCCCTTGACAATAAATATCACAGGTTAACTGTATTTTGTATGAAAAATTATTTCTTTTATCAGCTTTGTATGTCACTTTTCAATTTCACTGAATGTCTATTTGTTTTTTTATTTAGCGATAAAAGCTAATGCTTTAAAATGCCAATCCAAATTCTAAACAGATGTTGTTGATTCCTGATAAAGGACTTTTTTTTGAGAGAGAGAGAGAGTTCTTCCATGTCCTGTCCTAGCTTCCCAGGGCTGAAAATAGCAATACTGACCTTCCAAATCAGAGCAGATACATGCCGCCCCATCCAGGGATGTATGAAAGGCTGCTCTGATGTGAGGAGGAAGGATATAAGATGTGCAGTGGGAATCCTGGGAAACAGCAGGTTCATGAAAGAGTTTTCCTTGATCTGCATTTAAATTGATAATCATGTTATTCAGTTCATAGTAAACATTTGATAGACATATGGGAAGAATATTAGTCTATGGCAGGGTTGTACTGTTTTTATCTTAGCCACTAGAAGCCTCAGAAATACAAACTGTAGAAGGGTATTTTACTAATTTTTGTCTTGTTTTTTGCTTAAATGTGTTCTATGATGCTGATCTCGCCCTCCATAAGGTTTTGAAGGAGAACCCTAATGTGCATACTAAGTAATAATAACAATACTTAGCACTCATGAAGTGTACAGGAATTGAGACTATGTTTTAACATGCATTGACAAAAGTTTGCTATATATATATTTGTACTGTGAAAGTGCTGTCATCACTATTATTTTGTTTCTCTAATCTAATGCTTTAGATATTGATTTTTCCTTTTACTCGCTTGTATGTACAATTGTGAAAATTACAATTAGTTGACAAATGTTTATAGTAATAAAATAGTTTATTTGTGTTTGGTAGATTATACAATGCACTATTACGTACAAAAAAATTGCATTAAAAATGTTGTTTAGGTTGCAAAGTCAAGGACTGAAAAGTTAGGAAATTCCAGATTTATGGTTGCTCGTACAACTATAATTCTATCCCTATGTGAATTGATCCTTTGCATTGAATAAGGCAGTGATTCCGTGGGGAAAAAACAGCATGAGATTATGTAATTTGACAGTACCATAATATATACACAAAATTAAATTGCACAGGTAACCTTAATTTTGGTATTTCCTAACTTTCAAGTTCTTGATTTTGCAACCTAAATAACTTTATTTAAATGGCATATTTATACTAGTTTTTAACTTCATGCAGTTCTTTTTCATTTTTGTGGGTTATTTCTTAGAGTTATTTTTTTAAAGAAAAAGATGAAAAAATAATTCTGTGATATACAAATGCACCATCCCCATATCATGAGCAGGGTTTGACTCCTAGACTTCCGGCACTGTAACACAGGCTACCACCACTGGAGCTAAAGGACTAAGGCTTAACTAGGTTAGCTGGCAGCAGGAGAAAGCTGTTAACCAAAAAAGTGATGGACCACTGGGTTCTGGGGGTAATGGTAGGGGGAACCCAGCTGGCTCTTTCTCTCCATGGTGTGAGACTAGGGACATCTGGTCCTATATGGTATTCCTGGAAGGTGGGGAGGAACTGGATCACTGGTCAAGTGCCGGGGGTTGCTCTGGGAGAAGCTGGCCCAGCTCTCTTTCCCACCAATCAAGAGGTGGTGGGTTTCTGCCCCATGTGGCACATAGACCACTGGGGTCATGGACCAGGTCCAGAGGAATATGGAACCCAGCCCATTTTTTACTTCCACTCCATTGCTACAGTTGCTTTGGTATTGACAATACAGTATCATCTGCCACTGCTACTTTGGCAGCCTACAGAATATTTGTATTTTTAGTTATTATTGGGCAGGCTGCCAAAAATTTCCCGAGGAACAAAAGAGAACAAAGTAAGTACTTTTAAAAGTTTAATAGAAAAATGCAAATGGAGTTTCATGGGATAAAGAAAAGGCACTTCAACAGGGGAACAACTCTCAGGCTACCAATATCAAAGGTCTGCTGCTAACAATGGAGGTGGGAGAACTTCTCAAAGAAAAGGTCATAAGAATATTTTGAAACAGAGATGGTAGTCAAAGTAAATACAGAGGCTGTTACCAGCTCCCTCTATAATGTTGTAGACAACTTATATGTAGTGACTATACTGCATGAATTATTGTAAACTACTCTGGGATGTCAAAAATAATTCATCTTAGCTTGGCTTACCTATTCAGTTATTGTCATTAGAAAACACTCTTCCACCTCAATAACAATATCTAATTCTGAAATAACATGGGCCTGAATTGAGGTGTACAGTATGTAAGAGTTCACTTCCTTTTGGCTGCTTTCAGGAAACTTTAATACTTTGAAATTTGACTGCCAAACCTTTTCCATAATTTCATACACAGAATGGGCCTTATTCTCATCTGATTTATACTAGTCTAAATCAGTAGTAATTCAAGAGAAGATAATGGAGTTAAAAAGATAATGGTGTGAAATCTGTGCAAATGAGAGGAGAATTGGGCCCAACATATCAAGAAAACAATTCTCACCTTTGATTTTCTTTTCACTTCTGCTTTCATCTGCTATAATTTCTGGTGCTAATTTTAACAACTCTTTCAGTTCCAAACACGATGGAATCTCAACTTTCTGTCTGAAGTTTGTTGTCTCGTTGGATTCCAACTCAACAGGCAGCATTAATGACTGAAAAAATAATAAATACAGTAACACTGGGATAGGTGAGGTTTAAATTTGTGATTTTTTGCTTTTACTATTTAATTTTGACTTTATTTTTAAATAGTTTGCAGAAATATAGACCAAGAATGGCTTAAGAATAGAAAGAGGGTTGAATTCATGGGAAAAAGAAATCAGACTAAAATAAATAACTTTTATTCACAGAAAAAAAAAAAGACCAAGTCAAGTTTAGTACTGGTGTAAAAAATAACTGGAGGAACTGATTAGTGCTACAGGCAGTGCTGACATGCTGCCTCCTCTTGTCGGTATGGTGTCAGAGAAGGACTATACCCTCACTTTCCCTTTGCACCATGGTGTGACTGTGCTGAAGAAGCACCAGATATAAATACTTGAATTAGGTTTAATTAGTCCTGCTACTCAGCACGCTCCCTGAGTACTTCCTTCACCCCTTCAATGATACATCTACTCTGCCCTCCCCAGTGCCTTTCTGCCTCTGTAGAGACATAATGTGCCTCAAACTGTAAGAAATATTATTTTTAAAGTGTTGCAAAACTAAGCATAATAGTAAAAAAGGCATTTGCCTGAACCTTCCCTTCCCCCTCCACACACCCTCCCAAGACATATACACAAAGGCTAGATCCTTCTCCACTTGGTTTCCACTTTTGATCTGATGTCATCAATCTAGCATGTGCTGGTGCATCTGATCATAGCAGAAACAGACACCCCAAGTGCGGCTCCCTATCACAGGCCTCCAAAAAAATAAAACAAAAAAAAATGGTTTAAACGAATACTCTTTTTTTTATCTTGGCTAATGGAGGCATTTGGGAGTTTGCAAAAATTAAGAGAATTCTGTTAAAGTGATTTACAAGTCACTTTTAAGTCAGAAGACAGGTACATATATTGTTAAGTGTATTAAGCAGCAGTCACTAAAATCACTGGGATGAAACTTATTTATAATACCTCCTCATCCTTTAAAGACATTCGACAAAAAATTTCCTTAACTACATGTAGTTCTTTTTCATTTTCGTGTGTCTCTGCGTTGCTTTGGAAAGTCAAACATTCCCTATTAAAAGATCAGCAAAATAGGACAAGTTTCAGAGTGGTAGCCGTGTTAGTCTGTATCAGCAAAAAGAAAGAGGAGTACTTGTAGCACCTTAAAGACTAACAAATTTATTTGAGCATAAGCTTTCGTGGGCTAAAACCCACTTCATCGGATGTATTCATTCATCTTACTGTATTTTCCACTGCATGCATCCGATGAAGTGGGTTTTAGCCCATGCAAGCTTATGCTCAAATAAATTTGTTAGTCTCTAAAATAGTACAAGTGACTTCTCTTTAGTTTGTTGGTTTATATTCATGATGCAAAATTTTAATAGTAACCTTCATGACAATACATGTCGGAAAAATGATTGAAACACCTACAATTTTCTAGAAAAACAATGCTAAGGCATGTTGTAATAATTTGAACATTAAACTGACATGATGCCTGTTCATCATACTATCCAAGAATTGCTAAATTATGTACAGAGGAGAAAAATTTAATATTATAAGATCTCTGCATTTTTTAGGATAGACCAGCTATAGAATTAAACATTGTCACAACATTCAAACTCCCCAGTCATTTGAAATTGCTTTACATTGCAGGATTGTAGAATCTTATTTTCTTACCAAACATTTTCTATTGTATGAAGAGCTTTTATGATTTTGTACAAATCAAAATTTCTTGAATCCTTCAGTTTCTACGAACTTTTACTTTTCTTTCTGTGAATCAGTGTATGTATTAATGCAATGAAATAAGTCAGAGTATGTTTAATATTAAATAAAATTAAAATCTAAAAATGTTCTTCAAAGGTGAACTGATAGGCTTTTAAAATACAAAAGAAATAAAAAGGAAAACTGGATTAACACTTGCTCTGTGAAGTAGTGCAGGAAGCAGGAGAGAGTGCATAGAGTCAGTTCCCAGTGCCTTGTCTTTAAAGGCTTTATGATTGTGAACTGCACCATTGTTCAGGGAGTACACTTCCTCACCAACAGTAGGGCACCACTACCTCCCAGAAATAATGATTTTGATTTAAGAGTATTAATTACTAAAGCCCAAATTCTGAGATTTTATTTGGTTTTAATTTCAGTGGAAGTTTGCCTGAGTAAAGGATGGCTCTCCTTTGTGGATACTTCTCCCCAACTGTTCCACGGAGGAAGCATTATTCCCCAGGTGGAGCGAGCTGCTCAGACTGCCAGCAAACTGTTTGGATCAGCAGGAGGCCAGCGCCATCCACACGAAGGTTCCACTCCTCCATACCAGCTCTTGGCCTCTGGTTGCCCTCCTTCTTTGCTTTCTACATTTTTGGCAGTATATTTCCAGTGGAGACAGTTGAGAAAGAAACTGACAGCTCACACAATCTGAATGTCACATCTAGGAGCTCAGCCAGGGACAAGAGACAGAATGGTGTTGAAAACTCCTCCCAGTCAGCATTGGAAAGGAGAAGGAAAAAGGAACACATATAAACACAAACACTTTAAGGGCGAGGACATCTAGTAACTGAGGCGAAGATCCCTCTCTCCAGCTGTTGGGGATGAATTCCTTCCCAGAGGAAGAACCTCTATTTTAT
This sequence comes from Chelonoidis abingdonii, assembly GCF_003597395.2. NCBI lineage: Eukaryota > Metazoa > Chordata > Testudines > Testudinidae > Chelonoidis > Chelonoidis abingdonii. The sequence continues at coordinate 123,021,069 of NC_133774.1, forward strand.
TTATGGAGGGGGTTTTTATTAATTCTTACTTCTCAGAGCATCATTTAAAAAATAAACAGCAGAAATGTCATACTATATTTTAGCAAATGTACGTTTCATATAGTCAGTGTGAACCAGTATAAATGGATCTGCTTATATAGTAAGATTAGTAAATGTTATGAATCAGACATGAATTATGGTGGCTATTGGATTACATTTTGGATTTAGATTCCATACAAATGAAAGATGAATTGTAACTAAACTGCATGTACTTTTAGAGATTGTACTTTCAGATATAACCGCAGGTGTCCTTAACTCTGTGAAATAAAATACTGTAGCTGATTGTACAATATATGTGTTAGTATGGTATACGTATACTTATATGTATATATTGGTGGTATACTATTACTATAAGATGCTGAAATTCCAGCAATTTAGTAAACTACTGGAAAGATTTTATAAAGACTGAAGGCCCAATATATACACCTTAAGATACACATATTATTATATTATCTGAAACTACAAAAAAGGATTGAATCCTCTTGCCCAACAGAGATGTGTGTGTGTCATGAATAAGGCAGCAATTCAGTCATGGACATTCATGGATTCCGTGACTTCGAAAGACCTCCAGGACTTCAGCCAGCCCTGACTGGGAGCTGCAGGGTCCCCTGCCGCCGCTGGTGGCAGGCGGACCTCCTGTAGCTCCCGGCCACCCTGGGTGGCAAGGGGGATCCCTGCCACCACGGGGATCCCCTGCGCTCCCAGCCACTGCATGTGGCAGGGGGGACCCCTGCAGCTCCTGGCTGCTGTGGGAGGCAGGGGACCCCCACTGCTCCCTGACTCCCCAGGCAGAAGAGGGGACCCTTGCTGCTCCATGCCACCCCAAGCAGCAGGGGGGACCCCTGCTGCTCCCCACCACTGCCATTGAGAGAAGGGACCCCCACAGCTCTCCTGTAGGAGGGACCCCAGAGTTCCCGGCAGCCACAGAAGGCAGGGGGGACCCCCGCAGCTGGGAGCCGCCAGCAGAGGGGGACCCTGGAGCTCAGGGCCCCCATGGGTCGCAGGGGCCCCTGGAGCTCCCAGCCTACCTGCAGCTGCCAAGGCTTCTCATTTTATTATGGATGTTTTTAGTAAAAGTCAGGGACAGGTCATGTGAATTTTTCATTACTGCCTGTGACCTGTCCGTGACTTTTACTGAAAATAGCTATTACAAAATCTTAGCCTTAGTCATGAATACCTTTTTAAAAAAATTAGGGACAAATTTTAAAACTTTGTCTCCATTTCTGTACAAGCAATTCTGTATGCACAAACATCTGCTTGCACAGTTTTCAAGTGCTAACACCTTTAAGTGCATTTTTCAGGTACTATCAGCTATGCATGCAAATAATAAATTCTAACACTCGTGAATGCATAGGTGATTGGATTTGCCTAGGAAAATCCAATTTCAACAAACAGTTTGTGAATGTAAGTCTATATGTCTGCATGTACAGTTAGCATTTAATAAGTGCATGTACAAATCTGTATTTGCACAAATGTAAGCCAGACTTAGACTCGTTTGAGAAAGTTTCACTGAATTAAAAGAAAAAACAAGGTATGTAATGATGTATCCCAAAGTACCCATATTGGAGGCCAGATTTGAACCCTGACTGGTGACAGCCATTTGATTAATCTTTAGCTGGTTTCATTTATTTATGGTAACAAAGACTTTTTCTTAACTGTTATGCATAATAATAATGCCTAGTATGGCAACAGGAAATACTGATGCCATTATTTTTTCCAAATATCAATGTAGTTGCTTTCTTGAAACTGTATTCATAAGCTCCACTGATATAAATTCCAGAGCAATTATCATACCACTGAAAGGAGAGAGTGATGTTTCTTGACACCTCCTGCGTGAGAGGTCTCTTTCTTAAGCATTAGCTTGGTGGATATATCTATGTCATAACACCACCTGCCTTTTAGGGGTTTCTTCATTGGACTTAAAGTCAGATAGCGTTCTAGCTTTTTTGTCAGCAACTGCTAGAGTCTGGAAATTGTTCCTTCATCTTCTTCCACCTCACTTCTTAAAAAAAAATTGGCTCAAGTATTTTTTCCCCATATATATTTTCTCTTGAACATTGTCAGAACTTGGGTAACTCACCTCCCCTACATTTGTTATGACTCTATTCTGTTGGTTTTGCTTTTTAGTACTTCATATTCTTATATACACGCACACAATCTGTTAAAAGAACATTATTTAGGTTGAACCAATTTCTGTTGGTGAAGCAGACAAGCTCTGAGCCACACAGAGCATTCCTTCAGAACTGGGAAAAGCACTCCAAGCGTCACAGCTAAATCAATGTATGTGCTAACTACTTAAACTAAACAATCTGTTCCACCTTGCATTTAGGTGTGACAGTCAGAGTACCTTTCCCAGACCTGAAGAAGAGCTCTGTGTGACTCAAAACATTGTCTCTCCCACCAACAGAAGTTGGTCCAATAAAAGATATTACCTCACCCACCTTATCTCCGCAATATCCTGGGACCAACATGGCTGAAACTACATTGCATTATTTAGTTTGCAAAGTCAAGCACTCAAAAGTTAGGAATGTGCAAACTTAATTAAGTCCCTTTGTGCATATCCATTCACACAGTCTTTAATGACTATTTTTACTAATATTTTTTCCACAGTACCCCCAGCCTTATTCAGTGCATGGAACCGATAGCCTCACTGAATAGCTATTTGATATTTTGTTTTCTTATTGTTCAGTGGGTGGCCTCCGGCCTTATTTACTGCACACTATTCAAACCTTGCTCTGCAGACAGAATGACAGTAACTCCTCACTTAAAGTTGTAGTTATGTTCCTGAAAAATGCAACTTAAAGCAAAACGATGTTAAGTGAATCCAATTTCCCCATAAGAATTACTGTAAATGAGGGGGTTAAGTTCCAGGGAAATTTTCTTCACCAGACAAAAGACTATATTATATATGTATACATACACACAGTATAAGTTTTAAACAAAAAATTTAATACTGGTACACAATGATGATGATTGTGAAGCTTGGTTGAAGTGGAGGAGTCAGAGAGTGGGATATTTCCCTTACTGCTAAATAATGAACTAGCAATTGGCTGAGCCCTCAAAGGTTAACTCGCTCACCCTGCAAGGCAGCAGGAATGGAGGGAGATATGTGCATTTCCCTTAAGTACACTGCCTTGTTAATTAGATCAGCTTGCTGAGACCTCAGCTGCTGCAAGCTCCCTCCATCCTGAGCCCTGCTCTATGGAAGATGGGGTAAGCTGGGTGCAGGAGCAGGAGGTAGGGGGACACCCTGACATTAGCCCCCCTCTTCCTTCCCTCTCCCTGGCACAGCAAGCAGGAATCTCGAGGAGCAGCTCCATGTCAGAGGGCAGGAACAGCACATCACAGTCGGGAGAGGGACACAGCTGAACTGCAGGCAGCTGCCGCACAGGGAACTTAAGGGAGTGGGCAGCTGATGGGGCAGCTGATAGGTGGCTGCAGGTCCACCCTGGTTCCAAGCCCCCACCTAGGGGGGCTCCAGGCACCAGCGCAGCAAGCGCGTGCCTGTGGCGACAAGCCACTGGGGGCAGCCTGCCCGTCGCTGTGAGGGCAGCAGGCAGGCGGCTTTCAGTGGTGTGCCTGCAGGATGTCCCCGCAGCTTCAGCGCCAATTTGGTGGTGGGGATGCCGATGGCACGCCACCGGCGGACCTACCACAGGCGCGCCGCCAAATCCGCACGACCAGTGAACCATCCACAGGCGCACTGCCGAAAGCCGCCTGCCTGCTCTGCTTGGGGCGGCAAAAAACATAGAGTCATCCCTGCCTCCACCAGCTGGCTGCAAGGGGCTGCTCTTCCTGCAAGCAGTAGACAAAGTATGCGGCTGCCAAACAATGTTAGAAGGGAGCATTACACAACTTTAAACGAGCATGTTCTCTAAGTGATCAGCCATGTAACAACGAAACAACGTTAACCGGGAAGACTTTAAGTGAGGAGTTACTGTATTCATCTCAGAAGCTGGGAATGGGTGACAGAGGATACATCACTTGATGATTACATGTTCTGTTCATTCCCTCTGAGACACCTGGCATTGGCCACTGTTGGATGACAGGATACTGGGCTAGATGGACTTTTGGTCTGACCCAGTATAGCCATTCTTATCTTCCTGTACTGTTCATCAAAATAATGACTTAATTTTCACAATACCCTGTCAAATAAGGGAATATTATTATCCCCATTTTACAAATGGGGAACTGAGGCATCGATGGTCAATGGGAACGCAGTGCCTAGGTGCTTTTGAAAATTCCACTAGGTACCTGTCTGCATCCTTAGGCACATAAATATGCTTAAAAATCTGGCCCAAATAGGTTTAAGGTCAAAAGAATCTACTACCTTTGGATGCCCAATCTGAGATGCCTAGGACATGACTTTTCAGATTATTTAGGATTATATAGCATTTTATGTGCTCCAAGCACAGTTCCCACTGACTTCAGTTCCAGCTGTAAATGCTCAGCACTTCTGTAGATCAGACTCCCGGGTCTCAAGCTGAGCACACAGAAAACGAGGAACACACAACTAGTGACTATTTCTGAAAAGTTTGGTTTAAGAGACTTGCCTAGCATTACACAGGAACTCTTTGGCAGTGACTGGGATAGAGTCAAGGTCTCTAGGGCAGCATTCAACTGACTTAACTACAAGACCATCCTTTTTCCTCTTGCAATCTCTTGCCTCATTCACTACACACCTTCTGCAGCAAATGAGGCAGGGTTCCTGCCGACAACATTCTCCTTCATTACTCAACCCTGATTTATTGCCAGAGAGGGCTATCATGTGCACAGAGGCAGGGGTCCTACAGAAAAAGATTGTACAATATTGCATCTTCAAAGGGGGTTGAATTACAGCTGAACAAGCTACCTTAATTCTGGTATTTCCTAACCTTTGAGTGCTTGCCTTTGCAATCTTACTAATGATTATATTATAGTTTTTTGAGTGTGTAATTTGATTGCTTTTTTTAAAAAAAAATCTAACGGAAAAAAATGGAAATTCCATCATGTGATAGCATATTGACACCGACGTTTCATCAGCAGGCTTAGAGCCTTTAGACCCACCCCTCAGACGTCTTCCATATCAGCATGATTAAGCTGCAAAGCTCTACTTAGCATGCGTGAACTGAGATTTTTCAAAGGCTTATAAGTCAGCCAAATTTGTGCAGATATTCATGGGGATGACAAAAGACACTTCCCTGGCACAAAGGCAACCCCTCTGCCAAATTTCATATCCCTGAATTTTTCAATGTGGACAAAAGAAACAAACAAACAAACAAACAAACAAACATTTTTCACTAGCCTTGTTCTCAGAAACAGGTGAACCATTCTGGCTGAAACATTTGCAAAAATAAACAGCCCAAGGCAGAAGCTTTGATATGGAATGTTTCAGCAAATGGCTGAAGTTTGACAAAGATACAAGCAACTGAAAACAAGTTCTTATAATGAGGAGTACTGGAAAACCTTAATAATAGGCCTATAATATTTTCTTAATCATGGAGCATTTTATTTATTTGATCAGTGCTTTGTCTCAGGAAAGTTGAGTGTTTCATAAATAAAATTATTATTTAAAAAGTTCAAAACATTAAACTAGCTAATGAACAATTTCAGATAATTTGGTGGGTAAATGAAGAGTATTTAATAGTCATCTGGATAAGTTTTGCATATTGTCCTACCTTTCTTCTTTTTTTTTTTTTGTTTAAGTTAAACATCAAGTTAAGATCTCAATTCTGCAATTAACTTTATGCAGGCACAAATCCAAATCCTGCCCATTTAACTCTGTGGGAGTTTTAACTGATTAAGGAGAAGTGGGTTCTTTTAAAGCTGAACATTATTTCAGCACTACAAGCTGTATTTAAAAAAACCCCACAGAAACAATCACACATGTAGGGCCCTAAAAATCATATTTCCTCTCTTATTCTATTTTCTTTAACAATGTATTTAACCTCGATCCTATACATTCTTCTTTCCATTACAAAGAGATTAAGTTTTTAAACCAATTACATACCTTATTTCATTGCAATTATAAAGAAATCACAGCTGAACAAAATCCATAATGAAATAACATGAGTTAAGATGTTAAAGTGGCAATATTAATCACACTTATGATCCACATACATACAAGAGGAGAGGTTTTATGTTCAAAAGTATATAACAACTTTGCAAGTACCTGAAAAGGTTCTCTTCAGTCAAAATCTGTCCTTTAGAATTTAAGAGGGGATCCCTCACTAAGAAAATTTTTAGTCTTGCCAAGAGGGTATGCAGAGTAGGTAGTTGTTTACGATATTCTTCCAAATTATCAACAAAAACAAGGTCATCTGCAATATATAAATCTTGAACGAGATAAGAAAAATAATAATACAGTAGCAAGAAATTTAAAAGGGATAAAGAAAAATCTAAACAGTTAAAATTGTGCAAAAGGACAGCTAAGTATTTGCACTTTTAAAATGTATTTTAAATATTCGCTGTTTGTAAAGCTCGTTTAGAACCTTAAAGTGACCTTATTTATGTTTCATTTGACAAGCACTGATTTCCCAGCCCCCTGGCTTATTTTTAAAAAAGCATATACTAACAAGATTTCTTCCTATTCATTTCTTCATTTGTGTACTAGCATCTGTCAGGTAAACTTTACAAAAAGGGTTTTGTTGGGTAATTTACACATATAAATGAGACCAGTGTCTCGGTACTGTATTCCCTTTGCTGGGAATGAAGTACTCTTATGTCCTTCATCACTACAGTATAATGTGTATATATAGATACAACATAAAATTTACCCCTCCCACTCTTAAAATTTGGCAACAGCAGTGGATTTATTTAAATATCAAGAAAACATTTAAAATGCTGAAGTACAGAACATCAGACTGTACCCATTTTAAGATACTTCAAATTATGGGCCTTAGTTATCGGATAAGGTCCCTATTCATTCATACTTTTATATTTTTTATCCTGAGCAGTTAGCTAATATTCAGCACTATGAGTTGTTTCTGTTAGGAGGAGAAAATGGTGATGAAGTCAGGTATTTCTCTGATGCAATCCTTTTTGTTTACAAACAATGCACACGAAGTCCTGTATCTAGGGTGGCCAGACAGCTTGTGTGAAAAATTGGGACTGGGCAGGGGGTAATAGGCGCCTATAGTAGAAAATGCCCCAAATATCGGAACTGTCCCTATAAAATAGGGACAACTGGTCACCCTACCCATATCCCTGACCACAGTATGAATCAAACAACTGGAGGCAATTTCCTTGCTCAGAATTCTAGGTTTTTTTCCAGTCAGCATGCCGTCCAGAAAGCTGTCTCTCTCTCCGCTCTCTTTGTGTTGTGTCCAGCCTTGGCTGTCTGCCTCTTTCTGACTGCTTCAACTCACACAGGGTTTGTCTACACTGCAATAAAATAACTGCAGCCGGGCTGTGGGACTACACAACTTCACTGTAGACATTTGGGCTCTGGCTGGAGCCCAGACTCTGAGATCCCATGATGGAGGAGGGTCCCAGAGCCCAGGCCCAACCTGAGTATCTACACTTCAATTTTATAGCCCCACAGCTCAAGCCTTATGAGCCTCAGTCAGCTGACTTGGACCAGCCATGGGTGTTTTATTGTAGTGTAGACATATCCACAGATATACACATAGTTGCAATCAAATCAGTCCCCAGTCCCCGTCTTTACATTCTGTCTAGTCTTTGGGCAGTGGCTTCCATTGTTTCATCTATTAGTAAACAAAGGGACACGTCCAGTAATTTGTTTCCTCATAGCCTGAATGGAACGAAGGGGGCCAGCATGTTCAACAGTTTGAATGAGGTTTGTGATTGCTCACAGATCAAAGATAAGCTTGCTGGAAGGCAGCCAACCAACCTCCAGCATAAGGACAATACTTCTAAAGAAAGATCTGACAAGTTTAGGGCTGCTTTCCAGTTGCAGAGAGGCACAAAACAGCTGGAGTATTGCCCGCAAGGGGAATATTTAACTCCAAATTTAGATATCTGTGGAACATAAAAAGGAAGTCACTTTCAGTAACTTTAAAGTTCTGAACATTTAAAAATATCAGTTTGCACTTTCACATTAGAATTCTCCTAGACATTCTATTTTTCCTAAGGCCTTTTAAGGACACCCCATTAGGGATATCATAGAGTTGCCAAAACTTGCAGCATTTGTAAGCTATACAAAACAAATAATTTCATATTAAGAAACCCACCAATTCAACAAGTAATGCCTTACTAAGAGACATCTTATTGAAAGCTGGCTCAGTTAAAAATGGCTATGAAAGCTGCTAGGGCTGCCTACGAAGTTTATAATATCTCCCAGTCATAGAGCTTACAATCTCTGCTGTAAAGCTTGTAAGGTCCCCAACAGAATGGCTCTATATTTATTTATTTATTCATTTATCAAACAAAACAATTAAATGCAAAAAATCCCCCCAAACATCAATGCAAATGAAGGCTAAGAAATTAAGCACTCAAAAGTCATTCAGAGGGTTAAGTTTGTTCCCCCAAAACATGTGCACCAATGCAATATACTGCACCAATGCAATATTTTCTATTCCTCTTTGCCTTGCTTAATATACAAATAGGATATGAATTCAATGGAAAGATCCAAAGAACACCACATACCCTAAAACAAGGCTATGCCAATAAGGCATAAGTGAGCCCTCAATTTGCATAGCAATACTGCATTTATAATCCTGATGTAATTATTCTTCAATGGTCTGTTTTCACCAAATGGTTCTAAAGGTTTTAAAAGCATAAGAAATGGCTTAGTTTCCAATTAGTCTTACTATTTAAATACTTTAATGCATTTTAATCATTTTAATTAGCATATTTGCTTGTTAGTTTCAATAACCTTGTTATCATTTAACAATTAAGCATGTGCTCAGCTACTTTACTGAACAGGGATGGATATAAGCACATTTTAAATTGCTTTATCGAGATGGGTCCTTATAGTTAAGGACACATAAGTGCCTGTTAAAAAATCCTATTTTAGCTTACAACTACTCAATTTTTATCTAGGGAGTTGAAATTTTCAGGCTTTACTCTCTACCAAAGATTAATATTTTGAGAAAGTTTTAGTGAGGTAGTTCATTTGTTTCCTCCATCTTTGAGTACTAGGAGAGTGTGTAGGAGGGAACATACATTTGCCATTTTAAAAAAATATTCTTGCAATCAAATTATATTGCATTCCTTGAGACATAGTATAACTAAACACTGTATCATAATACATATGCACAAGAGAACATGGTTAAGGTTACCCATGGAACTTTCAAAAAATGGCATGAACAAGCATAAAGTGTAACTGTGCAATCTTAACTGTAGTTGAACTATAATTCTGTAATTTATTTGCTGTATTATTGTACACACTTTGGTCTTGATTCAGCATTCCATTCCTATTGATCAAAATACTAAAACGTGTGGGTAAATCCACTGACTTCATTGGGACATAAGCATGGGCTCAAGTGCTTCGTTGATTAGTTATAGATTTAAGCACATATTTAAATTAGGGCTGTCGATTAATTGCAGTTAACTCATGCGACTAACCCCAAAAAATTAATTGCGATTAATCACACTGTTAAACAATAAAATGCCAACTAAAAATTTACTAAATATTTTGGATGTTTGTCTACATTTTCAATATATCTATTTCAATTACAACACAGAATACAAGTGTTATTTTTTATTACAAATATTTACACTGTAAAAATGATAAAAGAAATAGTATTTTTCAATTCACCTCAGACAAGTATTGTAGTGCAATCTTTATCTCATGAAAGTGCAACTTACAAATGTAGATTTTTTGTGTTTTGTTA